>NC_090822.1:76081633-76381633 GCF_000390325.3 Nicotiana tomentosiformis | reverse complement strand
ATCCTAGGCCATGTTTGCTTTTAAACTTTACTTGAAATAGTATGGTATCTCATGTTGGTCAATCCTGTCACCTTAGCTTTGTTCTCAAAGAATGCAAGCATGAACCTGCCTTATGTATGCCCTATGAACTTGTCAATATGCTTTAGTGAAAATTGTTGTTAGATACAGTTTTGAGAATTCAGTGTGTAGACTTCAGAAGGTTGTTTAATTAATCAATGTGTAGTTTGTTACTCGTATTGTTAAGTTTGGCATCCGGCTGGGTAAGTAAGTCATCCATTTGGGCCTGGTTTAGATCCATGTGTGTTGTTGGAGTTGTACCTTGTAACTGGCACACTCTGATGCCTTGGGTGAAGCTGGGATTTGAATCTGCTATTTGTGCAAAGAATTGGGCCGCTGAAGACCCAAAAATGTCACTGGGCTATTTTCTTTCGGCCTGTAACGGCTTATTGGGTATGTATTTGTTTCAGCTTATAATTTGGTCATATTTGAAGCATGTATTTTTCCACTAGGGCCTATAATAACTTGTAATAAACAACAGTTGCGGATTAGTGAAAGTTGGGGGGCTGGGATGCTCTATCTTCGCATGAATGTGTAGAAAGCATGTCTATAGGGATCTAATTATTTATTTGCTTTCCATGTCCCACCTTTGGGAATTATCTACACAACCTATCGATTAACTTGTCTATTCACTTAGAAAGCATGACATAGGGTTAATATAATTCCTTAACTTGCAAACGTTTGTAAGTATGTCTATAAGGTCTGAAATTGGATTTGTTGCGTTTAGATATCATGCCTATGGGAACTCAATGCAATGACAGGAAATGCATGCTTTAACGTACTTATCTCAATCACTTGACTCATCTAGATACCATGTCAATAGGATATTGAATTGATTAATTAAAAAGTGATATTATTGATGTTCTCTTCTTATTACATAGTTCATCTAAAAATTATGCCTATAGGGATAAAAGTGAGTAATTCTGCATTTTCAATGGCCTCACTGACGAGACGCAAATCGTGTAGAGATCATGTATATAGGGTATTGTCACTCTCCTATAAATCATGCATATAGGACCTTTATAGGATCATATGTTAAAATCAAATGCTTTGTCAAGACAATCTGCCTAGAAATACTACCTATAGGACTTTATGTCAACTTTTGAATCGTTCAATCACATAGAAATCATTTCTATAGGTCTTGAACAATTTAATATACCTTGACTCCAAGCCCTGCCTAATAATTTGAACGTCGTTAACATAAGTTCATAATTGCCTGCGTGCATCTGTGTCTTTATGATGAGGCAAACTTGAGCCCTTGTGTGTTGATTATGTGTAGTCCTATATGTTTTGAATGTGCGCTAGTTTTATCACTATTGAGCATCCTAAGTAGAGTCTAGAACCACCTAATAGTAGGTCCAAAGCCTCATGAACCATAAGCATGGGACGGGTAGTGCACATATAAGACACGACTTAGAATTGAATTAGAGCGCCTTTAAGTAAACAACTTTAATATAGTAATCGGGTAGCAGAAGATGATAGTGTGTGCCCGCTGAATAATATGAGCAACCCCTACCTTAAGGGAGTTGCATAGTATTATTTATGTTGCACGGGGTAATCCTTTAGGCTAAAAAACTTAGGACCCCGCCCCCTCCCCCCTTTACATGTTTGTTGTTCACACTTAGTCATCAAATACAGAATAGTTGTACCTTGTAACCTCTAAAGACTTGTATTGATTATCTATATAGTCTATTTTTTGCCCAATTTTCTTCGCACGTGTTCATAATAGAACCTTTAAATTCCACATCTTCCTTCACTTATATGATCACTTAGGACAATTGTAATCTGATAATTTTCATAGTGTAAACTTTGGCCGGGACCCACAATTGTGGATCTCGAAGAGTGCCTAACACCTTTTCTTTGAGGTAACTTGAGCCCTTACCCGATCTTTGGTGGCACGGACTAGTCAAATCAGAATTATTTGCGAATAGGTGCCCTAACACACCTTAAAATCATTAGGTGGCGACTCTCCTCTTTTAATACTCATTTAAAAGAGTTGTCATATGTCGAAATCCGCTTTCGCGAGAAAACGGGGCGCGACAGCCATATGCCGTAGTGCCACAGTCCATGCCCATCAATACCTGCCCATGTCGGGTAGTCTTGCCAACATGATGCAACAGCCATCATAGGGTCGTGCCGAAGTCCATCATGTAAATTTGTCTTCACGCCCATGCCATGTTCGATTAATCTAGCCGAGGGACTAACACTAGAAGTGTATACTGAGACATGTAAAGGATAGTTTTGCTGGAGGGATTAGAAAAAAATGATCCTATATAATTTCTGCATTGTACAATTATACAATGCTTGGTGCAGAAAAACAATCCTTAGTATGACCAATACATTGTTTGGTATTGCCGCCTAATAAAAAATAATCCCCGCATAACTAATATGTAATATTTGGTTTGCATTGTTATATTATCTGCAATAAGTTATGTTAGAATCTATGTAATACTATACAAGATTGAATATTATATTACTAATAGGAGTTCAAAGTACTTAAAGATAAATATATCATTAATTGAAGTACGTAATCCTTACATGATAATCCATGTAGTATTATTTACTGCATAACAATAATTTCTACATTATTCCCCCTATACATAGCAGTTCCTTATTATTATTCACTGCATAAAAATTTGTGCAAATATCCCCACGTAATTAGCAAGTAAAACAAGCGTGTAGCGAGACTTACTACACATGTAGTAAAATACATGGTGATTAGGCCAACTAGCAAGCTCATTTGAAACACCTACGCGTAAAATGACTTAATAAAGTGCGTGTAGTACAGGGCAATGAACATTGTGTGAAAAGAGACTTAAGATACCACATCTGCACTTGGGAATATTTAGGGTTGTTATCACAAGTTGAAAACTTTGAATTTTCTCTCAACGCGAAAAACATCATTTTCATTTTGTACGACTATTTTTCTTGCAATTGACATCTTTCTTTCATCAGGAAGACTCCACGACCGAATTTACAACATTTATACGGAGTATATATAATCTTCAAGGGTTCAAATTCCATCAGTCAAAGGTCATTCATGTCTTCAATTTGTGGATATATATAACCAAAAAAAAAAATAGTTTAAAGTATATATTGATTGATGCCGTGTTAAATAGTCGTTGCTACAGCTGTCAGCTTGTAAATCAATTGTTATATTTAGGCCAAACCTTTGACATAGGTTAGATAGTGGAGTTTAAGTGTTATTCATGGACAGCGTTAAATAAATACCGATACATTCAGATTATCCAACGTTTACATTAAAAATAAATTAGTAGCATAAAAACAAATGTTGAACAATGTTTACAAATATCTTCAGTGGATCAAGGAAAATACTGAAATAAATAACTAGATTGTTTGTGCTTTGAATAAGTCAATACATATGCAAGAGCAATGCCCTTTGGCCTAGACTTGTGTAGACAAGAATAAATAACAAACCTAGCCGCCACTTCCACTTCCTACTTTTAGTTCATAATAATTCGGAAAGGATCCATGGAACCTTTATAAGGACATAGGAGGGATACAAAATCTGATCTTACAGACAAAGCCTGAGTTACTATAGTGCCTTGGCCACAAATATTCTCACCGTGTAAAGATTTTTTCGCACGATCAGGTAAGATTGCTCACAAAAAATGATATTAATAATCTGCAAAATAAGATAAATTATATTATGCAAAATGAAATTTTTTATTAATAGTGTAAAATTTATTTATAATAACAGTATATAACAACAACAACTACGTCTTAGTCCCAAATAAGTTGGAGTTGGCGATATGAATCCTCACATGTTTCATTAAGCTCAACTTATATGATTATCATAATACAAAATAAAATAAAAATGAATGTCAAAAATAAGATAAAATATATAGAACCTATTCTCAATTAGTAAGTATCACCTATATGAATCTTTCTCTACCATTGTGCTGTATTGTTAGCTAAGTGTACATTAATTTTAAGAATATTTGTAGTAGATTTTTCAAGACAACTTCTTTCAATGTAATTTTAGGTCCACCTCGTTCCCTTTTAATATATTTATTCGACATAGTTACACCCCTACGGACCGATGCATCTGTAGGTCGACCTAGGACATACCAGGTTATCTCAATCAACCTTCTCTTATTTTGTCCTTAATATAATGTGTGCTACAACTTCTGACGAATGTAATTATTTTTAATCATATCTAATCTTGTGTGACCACACATTCATTTTAGCATCCATATTTCTACAACACTAATTTGTGAAAATGTTGGACTTTAACTTCCCAACATTCACTACCATATAACATAACGTTCCCTTCTCCTTTCTTACTCTTCCGAGGATGGTTCAGGGAGAGCCGGTTCCGCTTCCGCCTTCTTTCTGGAGTCCTCGGGCAGTGGAAGATGAACAATCGCTAAGGAATAGCTTTTTTTTCAATGGTACTATAATTCTTATTCCTATCACTTCATTCCCTCTTTTGGTCTATCTACATTCCAGGAAATTCATACCGGAGCATCAAGCAGCGCAACCCGGTTCTACTCGACTCTCTGCCTTATAGATGTTCTATAAAATTATTTGTAACGTCAGAATATATAAGTTAAATCCACTAAATAATATTGTAGAAACCCTCTGTGCTAGCTAAGCACAAGACTAGCAACGGCAATAAAATGATAGAAATAATGTATTTTTATTTATTCATTTATTTGTTTGATTATAATTTATTCAGGCTAATAGTTGGAGTAAGCTCTCGATCCTTGCTTTTTTTTTCCTCCATCCCTGCTTCATTATTATCCTTAACTTTTACATTAACTGAAGCATCGAAGACACTCTCTTCCTGCTAATGGCGGATGCAAGAATTTTAACAAGGGGCTTAAAGAAATTTATTTGCTATCTAAAATAATTTTTGATTTGCTTTTCTTACAAGGGATTCAAAAATAAAAAATAAAAAATATTTTTCGCGTAATATGATTTTACAATGAAGAGAATTCAATAGAATTCCCTTCATTGGCTGTGGCTTTTCCAGTCCCTTCAAGAACTCTCGTACATTATCAATGTATCTATGATTATGTATATACATTATATGTTAACTTCTCTTATTATTTTTGCGTGCCTTTTTTTTTTTTTTTAATTTTGACACCGTTACTAAATTTCTGGCTCCGCGGCTCATCATCATCTACTAGCAAGTGCTTTTTCATAATCATAAACATATATTAATAAAATCCAAAACGATAAAACCTTCATAAAACAGTTGTTTTCTACGAGGAAGATGCTAAGGTAATTAGAAGATGTAGGCATGTAGTTGAGCTTAAATATCTGCCAACCCTTTCAATGTCAACTGAGGTATCCACCTCTATTGTACACAAAAATTGGTGAATACAGCAATTTTTTGCACACTTTAGGACAAAAACACAGCCCTAACGAAAGAATATGGTACTATTCAGTGGACCAAACAGTCCTTTCACATTAAACACTGGGACACCACATCGACCAAAACCACCGTTGTAATTTTACTACAGATATGCCCCATTTGTTTGTTTCATTTATTGGTTCACCGATCATAATAAAAGATTCGAGTACTCTGTATGTTTGTTTGACTCTCTGACTGACTGCCCGATTTCTGACGTGTCTGATTGACTGTCAGAACCTCATCATTAAATTCTTTCTCTTATGTATATCCTATCACAACTCACTGAACAGTCCACTACTGCATGCTGGTACAATCACTTGAAGATCAGCTCATTGGTTGTCTCCTTTCGCCTTCACGTCCCGGCCCACTCTCACCCACTTCACCTCTAAGGTTCATGACAAGTAGGCATTTGCACAATTTTTTATTGAATTTGGAGTAAAAGAAGTATATTTGATGTTGTAGTTGGAAAAAAAAAAGATATTTGAGAGTTAGAATTTCACTTTAAGAAAGTTAAAATTTTATGAGTGAAAATCACTATTTCACTTAAACTACTCCTCGAACAAATTCTTCAAACTTCAAATGCTTTATTGATGAATTTTTCAATAATGGATCAAATTGTAAAACAAACACAATTGTTTGGGGTGGGGTGGGGTGGGGGGATCATATCTTCCAAATATTATCTATGGAGATGTGATTGTATAGGGTAGAATTGGTTTATAATGATTGACCGAATGATAGCGTGACAAGTGTAACCGAATACAGGTAAAGAGTAAATCAAGTAACAACCAATACTGGGAACAATAGCTACAATTGGCATCGGATATACCCCGAAGGAAGCATGGTCACCGTAAAAAGATCTAATGTTTGCCATCAGATATCATTCAATGAAGAATATTCTATAGTATTAAATGGGCAGTCGTTGCAGAGAATATTTGCATTCATGGCCTACCATTACATATTCATCAACGACCTCTTTATTGTCATTTAAGAGGGGATTGATACTAGGATCTTGTGTTCCTAGGTATAACTATAAATAGTAGGCTCAACAGTCATTTTAACACACAAAATTCTTGGCAAAACTTATGTTATATTTCATTCTCAAACTCAATCAAATAACTTTATTTGCTCTTTTACATTATTCTCATTTCTGTCCTCGGAGGCATTGCTCTCGGAGCCAAGTTTGTCATTTCCTTAGATTTTAACCGCTAAGTATTATTTTTAATCTTGTTTATTTATCATTTTTGGATCAAATCAGTTCGCTTGTCTATAAACCACGTAAGAAATTCAACTGTACTGTTTTACGGGTAAACAGTTTGGCGCCCATCGTGGAGCTTAGATAGCTGCGTAATTGAGTTGATCCTTGCGTTTATTACTTACTTGTTTGATTCTTTGTTCCTTAGCAAGAAATCAAAAAATGTAGCTAATGATGTCAACATCGCACTTAACGTAGAGGATAGTACCCCTGACATGTACGGGAGCCAACTACTGATGACGTGGAAGAGGAACACATTGCGAAAACGGTAAGAATCCTAAGAGAGCAACAGAAAGCCATCATGGGCCACCTCTCAAGGGAGGACCAGGTGATGACGGAATTGAAGCAAGCATTGTCAGGCGCTTACAACAATGCAAACAGAAGGGGTCTGGTTCCTCTCGGCTTTCCTGCAAATCAAACGGCTCAAAGAGTTTATAATAATACCCCGAGGGGTGAGGTCGGTTTCGACGGTGCTGGGGGGACCGGTAGCGGATCTGATATCGATAATGATCCCTTCAAAGCCGAGCTCATGAGATTTATGAGGGAAATGAATGAGCGAATGGATAAAAATGAGAAGGAGTTTCACGCCCTAATGGATCAGATTCCAGACGCACCACCAGTTTTGAAGGCCCCAGATTCGATGAATTACACTCAGTTGTCGTTTAAGCCGAACGCAGCACCAGAGTTAATTATGAAGAGGTTCAAGATGCCGGACATACCAAAGTACGATAGGACTTTGGACCCTCAGGAGCACATCACAACCTATACAACGGCTGTGAAAGGGAACGATTTGGGTCAAATCGGTTATGCTGGAAAAGATTGGAGAAACCCTCACGAAGGGGGCCCTGGCATGGTATTCACTCTTACCCGAGCATTCAATTGACTCTTTTGAAATACTTGTAGATTCGTTCATTAAGGCCCATGACGGGGCCAGAAAAGTCCAAGCCAGGATGTCGGATATATTCAGGATCACATAAAGTGAGTCTGAATTATTGCAGGAATTTGTGATCAGATTCCAAAAGGAGAGGATGCCGCTATCGGCCGTACCAGACCAGTGGGCAACAGAGGCGTTGACAAAGGGTTTGAATTCGAGGAGCTCTGATGCCTCCCGAAAGCTGAAGGAAAGCCTGCTCGAATTCTAAGCGACTACATGGGCGGATGTTCATAACTGCTATGAGTCAAAAATAAGGATAGAAGATGATCAGCTTAGGTTCCCGACATCAACCAAGGGACGTGACCGAGAGAAGAACCACAATAAGTTCAAAGGTGATTTTGATGTGGACCGGAGATCTTCTAAAGGCCGCTTCTTGCCATACGAGAGAACCAAAGGACGCGGTAGCAAAGGGTTACGATCCTCAGATAGATTTGCTCGTGACAGAAGAACTGATCGTGGCCAGATCAATAGATTATTGCAAGAAAAAGAGGTACCGGGGACCCGGGATTCCACATATCCTAAGTTGTCAGATTACAATTTCAACACCAGTGTAGTGGAGTTGATATCGGTGATAATGGAATATCAAAGAAGCACGATCCCGAAGCCAATCAGATCTGATCCCAGCTAGAGGGATCCTAACTTATGATGTGAATATCATGGGACTCACGGCCACAGAACTAGGGACTGCCAGCATCTGCGCGAAGAGGTGGCGAAGTTATTGAAGAATGGCCATCTTAGGGAATTCTTGCGCGACCGGCCCAAAAATAATTATGGATGTGGCCAGGATAATGCAGATCCCTCAGAGACAGCAAACGACCCTCCCTAGTTGACTATCAACATGATTTTTGGAGGGAATAAAATTAACAGTGTAACCTTCTAGGTGGCCAAGAATACAAAGGTTTCAGTGACTCACAGCAAGAGACTCCGCGAAGTCGCCGAAGATAATATCACCTTCACGGAGGAAGACGCCGACGGACTTCTTCTGCCATATAATGACGCTCTTGTAATTTCTATCAATGTTTTAGATTTTAAGATTAAACTTGTTTTGGTTGACCCAGGAAGCTCAACCAACATCATTCAATGGAGAATGCTGGAGCAAGCAAAGTTAACCAGAAGCATCATTCCGGTAACCAAGCTCATTCCCGGGTTCAACTTGGCAAGTATGACAACCCGATGAGAGATCCAACTGCCCACGAACGCCGAAGGGGTAACCAAGACCACCTTATTTGAAGTAGTAGATGGTAACATGGGTTACAACATAATCTTCGGAAGGCTGTGGATACATGAGATGAAGGTTGTGCCCTCAACATATCATCAACTCCTGAAATTCCCGACCCCGAAAAAAATCAAGTAGATAAGAGGAAATCAACCAGCAGCAAGAGAAATGAACTCGGGTTTTAGCAGCAAAGGGAAGGAACCCAGTAAATAGAAATTACTGGAACCGACGCCTTTTGCCTTAACCAATGAAGATGATAAAGGCGAGGAGTCGTCGGAATCCCACCAGGTGCTGAAATACTTTCAGGTACCAGAGGAAACAGATGCAACCAAGTCAACTCCAAAAGAAATCAAGCAAGTTTATTTGTTCGAAGAATTCTTAGAAAGGAAGTTTCACTTGGGAACAAGACTCATTCTCGGACTCATGTCAGTATTTATTAATTTCCTTAAAGCTAACGTTGGTTCTTTTGCATTGTCGCACTCGAATGTGACAGGTATCCCATTAGAGGTGGTCGTTCACAAGTTAAGCCTGGACTTGAGCTTCCCTCGGGTAAGGCAAAAGAAACTGCCAATACATGTAGCTAACTTGTATTACTTATTTCTACAGGACTGGCCATGCAGTCCCCGGTCCCGATGAGACATTATTATATCCGATTCTTGCAGTCCTCGATTTTCATGGCATTCATGTTGCCATATCGAACACTATTTCCCTCTAGTGTTCCAATTTGCATAGTTCGCATTCGAACACTGAGGAATATTATTATATATGACAACACGAATGCCACAAAAATTGGGGACTACGAGAATGGGGAATAGTAATGTCTCATCGGGATTAGGGACTTTATGGTCAACCCCATAGAAACAAGTTGTACAATTTAGTCACAAGTATTGGCAGTGCTTATGTACTTTCAAAGATAGAAAGAATAAAATAAAGTCCTTTTATTTTTATCTTGATTTTTGTCCAAACGATGAGTTGATTTTATCATTTGAAAGTTAAGAAAAAACTTCAAATGCTTGTGCCAGAATGAACAAGAGACGTCCTCTTCAAGAGTATTGTAAACATAAGAGGGCCCTGTCTAATGAAATCATCATAATATAGGGTTGATTTCAAAAGAGTTTATGCCCGAAACAAGAAGCCATCGAACGAAAATACAGCCAAATCCTTATCTAATTCGACGCAAAAAGCATAAATTTTGCACAATACTTAAGCAAAAATCTTTTTCATTTATCAAAATGCCAAACCCCTTAAAGAGTTTGGCATAATTATAAAAGAACCTAAGAAAACTGCAAAGGAACAAAATGAAAAAATCTAAGCATTATCGTCGTCGGAGCCCGATGGGAGAGAGGTATCTACCCCCCCTCCCCCCCCCCCGGTTCGGGGCCTGAACCTTTATTTTCATTCTCTTTAATTTCAACCTCGGTTTCCAAATACTCGGAATCGGTGCTCAAAGAGTTAGTTATGTCAGGATGAGCAGGAAGACGTTCTCGAGCAGTTAACTCCAGTGCTCGGACCTTGGTGATATAATCGTTGATATCAACAATGCCTACGTTGGCCTCTTCCAAGGTTTTTCTCCTCATATGATACATAACATATGTCTTTTCAAATACGGGGGAATCCCTTTGGTACTGAAGCTTTGACTTAATCCTATCAACCTCAGCTTGAAGACCATCCCTTTCGAATCTCGTGGCATCAAGGCTAAAGTCAAGATCACGAATTGTAGATAGGTGAAACCGATTTTGCTCCATGATCTTCTTAAACCTCTCCTCCATCCTAGCCCTCTTCTCCTCGGTGGAATTAGCCTCCTCGGTAGCATCTTGGAGTTGTGCATGTTATTGAGCGGCTTCTTTGCTGTGGGCCATCACTCTTGCTCATTTTGCTGCAGCCAAGCCTCAAGCTCGCCTACCTCAGTAGCTTTTGTCTCCAGCACCGGGAGGCGCACAACAAGTTGATTCCTTTCGACCAATAGTTGATCTCGTTCAGATGCAAGTCCTTATTTATCAAGAATCAATCTCTGAAGGCCCTCAGAAGCAAGGAAGTTGGCCTGTAAATGGAATATCGAGGTCAGAATGCCCGTTACAACAGATAAGTAGAAAGCAAGCAATAACAGAGCAAGTATGATATCGCTACCGCATTATGCATTGCGTTATTCAATAGACACTCCCCCATTGGCTTCAGGTAATTGGAAAGCTCCATCGGATTGGACAGCATGTGGCACCTCTTCAAAACCGAAAGAGTGACACTCCTCCTCCCTCAGTGATTTGGAGAAGGGGGTGAGTAATTGTGCCTTAAATTCCCATGATCGGGAGACCAGGGAGAAGAAATACCTTATTCTCGAGCGTTTGTTGTAGGTGGAGGAGACGCAGTGGGTGCTGGTGGGGAAGGTGTAGCTGGTGTAGAGGGGCGTGAAGTTATTGGCTTTGAAGGTTGGGAAGCATCTGCAACAGAAGCAAATTATTGGTTTCTCAGCAACCGAAGGTAGAAGAGGCCCGGGATCCGAACTCCTTGGACCAGAAACAACAATGGGGATAAGACAGTAGGAATTGGAATTATCTACCAAATCCATCTCGCCCCAAAGCGCTTGGACCCCTTTTACGGTCGGGTTTGGAAGCTCTCTCGGTGAAGCTTCTGGTTGAGCTGATGAAGTTATTCTTCTTATGTGAAGGGGAGCCACTTTATCACTGGCTTTTCCATCTTCAATAACAACCACTGTGGTTGGATCTGTTGTTATGGTCTTTATTTTATTATTTTTATCCCTAGTTGAGGAAGAACGCAACCTTTTTGGGTGCTTGTTCTTTAGATGGGGACTCTGAGAGGAAGCACCTCCATCGGAAGCAGATCTGAGGGCAACTCTTTGAGCAAAGGAACTTTGTAGCACCCTCATGGCCTCCGCTAGGTCAGCCAGAACATCAACTTCGGGGCAAGTGATAGAGCCTTGTGGGAGTCCTGAATTAAGAAAAAAACGAAAGTTAGAAAAGGTTACTTATGTTCATACAGAGAAAAAAATAAAAAGGATTCAGTTTACCATGGTTCTTGGCCTTCCACCCGTATTTGGGCTATTTTCTTTCACTGGCGGGTGTTTGGCGTTGTAATATACAAAATCTTCTAAACCCACTGGTCCAGGCCTTAAACCCGTGGTGGTGTCCACCGGGTAGCTAAAATAACATAAACAAAGAGGTCAACAATGATGGGAAACAGTCTTTTTACGAAGGAAAGACATGAATAAATTACAAACTTAAGTGAACGATTCCATGATTCAGGAAAGGGTGGAGTTGTGGCTGGGATGATATCCGTGATAGCAATGACAACAAATCGCTCCATCCTTCCACGGTCACTGTCATCATCCACGTTGGTGAGAAGGGCATGGTGGCCGCATTTGCTTAAATTTATTACTCCCCCACAGAAGATTTTGGGGGAGTAGAGATTCATGATGTGTGCTAGGGTTAGGGTTATCCCAGTCTCCGTGCACAACTAGAGTAGGAAAACAACCATTCGCCATATAGATGGGCCTACTTATACCAAGCAGACCTGGTACCGGTGGTAGAACTCCAAGATCACGGGGTCGAGCTCCCCATTTAAGGAAAATGGACCCAAGGTGAAGTGATGCGTATATATAAAAGTAAAACCTTCCTTGGTTAAGGTAACCCACTCTATCATGTCTGGAGCAAGGATGTTAAGGTTTGGACAGTTGCAATCCTCCTTCACAACAGGAATACTAGAAGGGCGAATAGAGAAAGGGTACCTACTAACGGCCCAACTCCATGGAGGCACGGAGGGAAACTTCTCTTGGAAGTCATTGACGATGCTCAAGTGTTTGGGTATGATGGTGCTTACCATGGGAGGATCAATATCAACATCAACCTCTTTGTCTTTTTTTCTCTTCGAGCCTCCACTGAAGAGAAGACGGGTATTTTTTGAAAGATTCAGTGAAAGAAGCCATGGTAGTAAAAAGGTAGTATAGTTTTTTAAAGAAAGTCAGAAAAAGATTAAAGCAGAAGGAGATTAAGTGCAAAGAAGATGTGAACTTATGAAAGTTTTGGAATAGAAAGAGGTAAAATGATGAGTATAAGTAAATATATAGATGGCAAAAGTCGTAGTTATGATTATCTCGAGAACCGGATAAAAAATATTTTTGAATCGTGGGGCAACACGTGTTCGGGGTATTAATGCGAGAAGATGTGCGTCCTTTCAAGCATCAGAGGTTGTTCAGAAGGTTTTTAGAAGATTTTCCACCAAGAAAGGTATCTTCACCAACTTCCCGGTGACACAGAGTATGCCACTGAAAAGCAGGGGGACTATCTGTATAGGGTGAAATTAGTTTATAATTATTGATCGAATGATAGCGTGACATGTGGAACCGAAGACAGATAAAAAGTAAATCAAGTGACAACCAATACCGGGAACAACAACTGCAATTGGCATCGGATAGACCACGAAGGGAGCATGATCAACGTGAGTAGATCGAATATTTGCCATCGGATAGCATTCAATGAATAATATTCTCTAGCATTAAATGGGCAGCCGTTGCAGAGAATATTTGTATTCATGGCCTACCGTTACATATTCAACAATTGCCTCTTTATTGTCATTTAAGAGGGGCTTGATCCTAGGATCTTGTTTCCCTAGGTATAGCTATAAATAGTAGGCTCAACAGCAATTGTAACACACGAAATTATTTGCAAAACTTATGCTATATTTCATTCTCAAGCTTAATCAAATAACTTTATTTGCTCTTTTACATTGTTCTCATTTCTGTCCTCGGAGGCATTACTCTCGGAGCCAAGCTTGTCATTTCCTTAGATTTTAACCGCTAAGTCTTATTTTTAATCTTGTTTATTTATCATTTTTGGATCAAATCAATTTGATTGTCTATAAACCATATAACAATCTCAATTGTACCATTTTAGAGGTATGCAGTGATCATATTGTATGTATTCATATTGAATTTCTTTACATCTGCATATATCGTTTGCCCTAAAAATAATAGATTCAATTAAACTCAGCGAACTTGCCTTAACTCTGTTCCTTCGTGCATATATTTAGTATGTTTTAGGGATGAAGTAGTACAATTGCGACATGAAATGGGCAGGGAAGGAGGACAGGTATCTCGTGATATTCTTTTACAGCCTCAGCTAGAAATTGGTCCCTTTGTTTTTCAACAACTTTTGTCTCTTACTTCTCCTTAAATGTAACTGGAACTATATGCAAATGAGTGATGTTTATTTGTACTCAAAATCAAACCCCATGGTAGGAAAAGTGAAAAAAACAATATACTAATAATTATAAACCTAGACTAGTTGTGTAATCATTGAATGGTTAAGTTTAGGGTTATTTCTTTTTGCCCACCTGGTCCAATGACTACAGATTATACTAACTGAAGCTTTTTTTTCCTCTCCTAATATTTACTCAAGGATTTAACCTCTATACGTTATAAAGAAATTATATTTGTAGTGTATTTCAACTAGTTATAGCAGATTATATATTTTATTCTAGGTTACCATATTAAATATATTATAAGCATTTACATGTAACAAGCCATATAAATTTGATGGTGTAAACAACTATACTCGGTGCAGAAAAGGTATTGATGTAAATTAAGGGTCCACCAAACTATATAGAGAACCTCAGTTCCCACAGTATACAACAGTAAGTAAAGAACACAACGATATTTAGTGAAAAATTCTCAGCTCACGGAATTAAAAACCACGGCCTACCCTAGTAGGATTTTAATTTCACTAACTGAGCAAACATTAAATTACAACCTATTGTAATGTAGGGATTAAACACTTAATCCATCACCTTCTTACAATAACTATATTGTAAGTCTCTTTGTAATAACTCTATTACAAAGCTACACACTTGACTAACTCTAGTCAAAACAGCCACAATGATAATGGTTTAAAAGATGTCCTATGAATGCTTCTGAAAAGATGAATAGGAATTACAATTTAATAACATAAGACAAAGACACAACAATACTAAATGACACACGACATAATCAATGTTGGGATCTGGTTCTTTATTTTGTTGTTGCTTTATTCTCCAATGCCTCAGAGGAAATAAGGGCGGTTGCACACTTGAAAGGATTTAATGTTTGGGTTTTGAAAGTGTTGAGTAAAATCCCTTGCCTCGTGTTGATAATATATGTGTGAGGTCATCAAAGATAATGCAAGGGAGTGTCACAAACATTGCACGCTTCAACAATGTTGTTGTACTGTTGTGAGTATAGTGCGGTAGCTTTAACAACTATAGAGCTGACTTGTACTGTGACCGGAGGAACTAATTCCTATATGTTCCCTCTACAGTTCCCTTATCTAATTTCATTGAGAATTGAACCAGACATCTCACTAGTTGCTCTTAATGCTAAGGAACCAATTGTATCAGGTTCCCTACCTGGTTCTCTCATGAAGTTTGTCAAATCATCAAAACAAAGGCGTATACTTTATCAATTTTTCCTTTTTGATAATGACAAACTTACAATTCATATTCTCCTACGAAAACCAGACTTCACACTATTCGCCCTACGAATCAGCTATATTCCCTTGAGAACATGTTTCCTCCCTTTCAATTCTCTTTCCCCTTTTGGAATCATTAAAAAAATTAGACAAGTAAATACAAGAAGAAGTCTAACAAAGTTAACTCATGCTACTTGTGTGCACACGGCATGACTAAAAACAGTGCTCAAGAGTATAACATTGCATTAAACAGACGACGATGCTCATTAATTAAGGAAAGAAAAAAACAAAGTAGCAGTACCATAATTACACACATATACAGTCCAAACAAAAACTAGAGTACCACGGTCAATAAGGAGGGACAACAAAAGGACAAGGCAAGATTAAGAAGGAACTGGCAAAGGGGTAGGGTAGGGGACACCGGATGGGGAACAGAGAGATCAGGGAGCAAGGGCCTTGATGAGACTATCCATATGCGCATTAGCATCCCTTTGATATCAGCTGCTCCCTTAGGTTCTCCACTTGATTCCTTAACTCTGCATTTTCAGCATATAGGCGGCAATCTCTTCTCCCTAAGCATTGTTGGAACCAGGTTCCTTGCTGGCCTGATTAAGATTAGACTCAAGAATAGAATTATGTGCCTTCAAACGCTTAATTTCCTCATTTGCAGCATCTTGAGCATCGATGAGCTGAGAAATAGTGAAGTTGCTGCCTATACCTCCCTTTTTGTCCACACACTCACACTTCCCCAAGGTGGTCATGGTGAACATTTGTTTGCGAGTTCCCACTGATGCTCTTCCCAAAGGGACTTCAAAGCATTCAAGGACCTTAGTGAGGAGGAACCCATAGGGGAGACCATGATTGACATTCTTAAAATCTGCCATTTTTTTCATATGCTCAATCATAATTCCAGGCAGATTGATGGAAGTGTAAGATTCTAGTGCTTCCAGAAGAACTAGATCTTCTATAGAGGCCATATATCTCCTCTCAGCCCTAGGGAGAAACACCTTGTTCACTAACTCAAACAATAGTTGGTGTTATGGTCGAAGTGCCTTTTTGTGCGCTCATTCTCCCATTTGAATAGCTCGAGGCTTGATGATGATTTTCTTAAAGTCAGAGGAATAGGTTCCCTTTATAGTTGACAACCCCTCAGTAGGCACCCCGAGAATCTCCCCAAGAAGAGCCTCATCCATCACAAAATCCTTCCTATTTATCTTCAAGCAAATTGTGTCCCCCTCCACTGCAAACATGTCAGCATAAAAATTGCGTACCTCCTTTTCATATACTTTTGGACTCTTGATGTCACAAAGATAAGTCCACTTCTGGAATTCACAAATCTCCATCAGTTTCCTCATGCCTGAGCAATCAAGGATCTTAGAACCAAACACTCTTCCCCACAAAAATTTCTACTTCTTCAAATTTGCTCTCCTTTCAAGCTCAGATAGGTTAACTTTTGCCCTCTTTGTGGAACCAGGTTTCTTACTGCTACTTGGCCTCTTTCTAAGAGGATTCTTCTTCTCTACAATTCTCTCCTTCTCAACGTCTCCTTCTTCACCAACTTCATCATATTTGTAAGATAGAACCTTCTTTTGTTTTATAAAAACAACTTTCTTTGATTTTTTCCTGACAAGAGGAGTAGGTTCCTGAGCTGTCTCCTCATCATCAACCTCTACGACATTTGTCGGAGGCACATCCTCCTCATCAATGAGCCTACTCTTTACAAGCCTTTATCTTCTCTTCTTCTCCTTATTATCTTTCAACGCACTATCAAGTGCAACCTTCTTCTGTTGCCTAGTGGTGTGGCATTTTGGAACAGAACCTTTTGTGATTTTCCTACCACTCCGAGAAACTATGAACTGTGGAATAAACATATTATCAGGGTCATCCTCACTATCACCAGATTCTCCCTTAGACACCCACTTCATTTCAGGGTACACAACCTCTAGAGGGGCTATATCAGGGCGAGCAAAAAAGGTAGGGTCAGCACTGTCCAGGGGCTGTCTTTTTTGGAACTAGGAGTTTCATCCCAAGTAGGAGCAGAAAACTCCTCTTGGGCAGAGGGACCAGGTCCCTCTATATGCTACTCTGAAGTACTGACCGGTGCTTGGTCCCTTTGAGGCACCTAGTCCCTATTACCCTTCTCTTCCCCTTGAGTCTCTGCATCTACACCACCAATCAAAGAATCCCCAACCAAATTCTCCACAACAACAACAATTATTTTTCAAGAGAGGTAAAGCCTATTTTAAATGCATCACTCCTATCTGTCTCACCCTTATTACCCAACAATTATGTACCATTAGATAAGGATGGAACTTTACCTAATGTTGATGATATATTCATATCAATTCCCTGAATACTTGGAGTATCAGAAATACCAGATGCTGGTACACCATCAACCATACCAGGAATCAATATTTCATCCCCAAGCCCTTCCTCATTATGTTGACTTGACACTTCTACCCCTTCATCTCCTTCCATTATTTCTTCTGTGGTTTGAAGAAAGAGAGAATTAGAGATAGTCCTTTTTGAGTCGACTTTCTATGTAGTAGCGAATGGAGAGGGAGAAACAACAAACTTTTTAGGATTTAGGCTTTTTCGAGTGCGATAGGGACCAGAACCAGATAGTGTAGGGAAGGGGAATATGGATGAGGGTTGTGGCTCCGATCCAGATGACTGTGCCTCGAGAGACAGAGACACAACAGAAGTTTCTTTAGTGGCTTTGGGAGACATAGATTATGGTGAAGTCATAATTGATTTTAAGAGCAAGAGGACAGAAAGAAGAGAGTTTGGGAAATGCAGGTGTTAGATGTATAAAGTTAGAAGAGAAACTAACTTTTTAGGTATATAAAGTGAAAAAGGGGACCGGTTACAAATGGGTGTAACGGGTAGTCGGGTCGGTTTATAACATGTGCATCATTTGGGTTTAAGAAGTAACGGAAGAGGCCGAATCAAATAATGACGTGGCACTCTAGCAGTTCAAAATGCATATAAGTGAAAGAAGAACTACTAACCTGAGTTGTGGGAACCATGTTCCTTGACAAGTTTTGAAAATATGAGCATCAATTTCAAATTTTTGCAATGTCATTAGGCACTTGTTTGTCCTGAATTTGCCATGCGTGTCTACCTGTAACGGTATAAAATTATGTTAGAAGTTTCTAGAAAACACTTTTTAGAAATTTTACCTAACCATCCTTTCATAGCCAATCATTGAGGGACTGGGTTCTCAGTTCATCTTAATTAATCCGAAATCCAGATGATTTCTTTCAAAATGCTCTCTACTCAGTGCTTTGGTGGAGATATCTACTACCTGGTCCTCTGTTTTACAAAACTTCATACAGATGAGTCCTTTTTCGACATTATCCCTTAAGAAGTGATGTTGCACATCACTGTGCTTTGTTCTCTTATGTTGAATCGGGTTCTTTGACATATTGAGAGCACTTGTGTTATTACATAATAATGGAACACAGTTAGAAAACACACCAAAATCATCTAGTTATTGCTTGATCTACAATAGTTGGGCACAACAGGAGGCAACTGCTACATATTCAGCATCTGCAGTAGAGATGGCCACAGTGTTTTGTTTCTTTGTACCCCATGAAATCAAACATGACCCCCAAAAATGTGTCATTCCAGATGCACTCTTTCTATCCACCAAATAACCAGCATAATCAGCATCAACGTACCCAATTATGTCAAAAGTATATCCTGAGGGATAATAGAGGACCAGGTCCCGCATTCCCTTGAGATACCTCAGAATTGTCTTGGCAACCTTCAAATGATATTCTTTTGGACTTGACTGAAATCTAGAACATAACCCAACAATAAACACAATGCCAAGTCTGCTGGCCGTCGGGTCCAGAAGTGATCCAATGATACCCCTATACATAGTTTCATTTACAGGGAAACTAGGTTCGTCCATGTCTAGACGAGTGGCGGTAGCAATGGGAGTATGAATGGTCTTTGAGCTTTCCATCTCAAATCTTTTTAGAAGCTCCTTGATGTACTTTTGTTGACTTATCATTGTTCCTTTTGAGATTTGATTTACTTGTAGTCCATGGAAGAAGTTTAGGTCCCCCATCATGCTCATCTAAAATTCACTTCCCAAGAGCTTTGCAAACTCGTCACAAAGGGAATCATTTATTGCACCAAAAATGATGTCATCAACGTAGACTTTCACAATTAGCAGGTTTCTCCCTCGTTTCTTCAGAAATAGAGTGTTGTTAATTTTACCTCTAGTGAAGCCATTCACAAGAAGGAACCTGGACAATCTTTCATACCATGCACGAGGGGCCTGCTTCAATCCATATAAGGTTTTGTCAATCTTGAAGACATGTTCAGGATGTACCTGACATTCAAAACTAGGTGGTTATTTGGCAAAAACTTCCTCCTTCAAATATCCATTCAGAAATGCACTCTTAACATCCATTTGGAACAATTTGAATTCAATATGAGATGCAAAAGTAATAAGAATTTTGATGGCTTCCATTCTAGCAACAGGAGAAAAAGTTTCATCGTAATCAATTCCTTCTTCTTGATTATAACCTTCGACCACCCGCCTAGCCTTATGTTTTGTTGTATTGCCAAACTCATTAAGTTTGTTTCCGAACACCTACCTAGTTCCAATAACTGTTCTATCCGAGGGCCGAGGAACCAAGTGCCACATTTTGTTCCTTTCAAATCGATGGAGCTCTTCTTGCATAGCAGCAATCCAGTCAGCATCTTTAAATACTTTGGCTCAATTTGAGACAAGAAGGCTGATAAGGCAAATATACTTCTTTCCTTGAACCTAGTCTGAATACCAGAGTCTAAAGGAGTTATCACATTTTGAAGAGGATGTGAACTCCTATGCTTCAAGTGAGATACATGAGTTTCAAGGTGTGAGGGACCGGGTTCCTCCATGTGTGACCCATTATTGCCATCAATGGAAGTATGAATGCCACTTCTTTATTTTGCATCAGGAGTGCCTAGTACAACATCAGCAACTCTATCTTCAGCTTCAGTTGTGGTGATGAAGGGACCAGGTTCCTCCAAATTAGCTAGAAGTTATGCTGCATCTTCTTCACTAGTCTCAGTGATTTGACTCATTAGATCAGCCTTCCCATTTTCCATATCTATAACCTCTCCAGGGACCTTTGAGAATTCTCCAACTTGATCATCCTTATCATGTGAATCCTTCCCACTTAAGTGGTGATATTAATCAAAATACACTTTCCTCTACACATTGAGTCATTTTTGTTGTAGACTTTGTATTCTTTTCTTTAAGAAGAATAACCAAGAAAAAATCCTTCATCGCTTCTGGCATCGAAGTTTACCATTGCGTCCTTACCATTATTTAGAACAAAGCATTTGCATCTAAATGCTCTTACATAAGTCAGCTTTGGTTTTCTCCCATTAAGTAGTTCATAAGGCGTCTTGTCAAGCAGGGACCTGATCATGCACCTGTTAATCAAATTACAAGCAGTGTTTACTACTTCAACCCAGAAGCTATTTGGCACACCACTGTCAATAAACATTGTCCTACCATATCTCCAAGAGTCCTATTTTTTCTCTCTACAACACTATTTTGTTGAGGTGTTCTAGGAGCGGAAAAATTATGACTTATACCATTTTCAGCATAGAATTTGTCAAACTTGGCATTTTCAAACTTAGTGTCGTGATCAGATCTGATACTCACGACATTATAGCCAATCTTCACATGAATCTGCTTCACAAATGTAACACAAACTGGAAAAGTTTCATCCTTGGTCCTGAGAAATAAAGGTCCATGTGAATCTGGAGTAGTCATCAACAATAACGAAGATGTACTTCTTTCCTCCTCTGCTAGGCATTCTCATAGGTCCATACATATCCATATGAAGAAGATCCAGTGGACTTGAAGTGCTCACTTCCTTCTTTGGTTTGAATGAGTACCTGACTTGCTTTCCTTTCACACAAACATCACACACTTTGTGATCTTTAAACTTTGACTTTGGCAGTCCACGAATAATGTCCTTCTTGATCAGCTTGTTCAATAGAGAAAAACTTGCATGTCCCAATCTTCTGTGCCATAGCTCAGCATCATCATTAATGGCACTCAGGCATGTAAAATCACCACCATTTAGAGAGTCAAACTCTGCAACATAAATGTTTTTTTAACCTTTTTGCAATCAAAACTACTTCACCAATTATAAGATTGGTGACATAGCAGGATTTTGACAAAAACTCCACTTTGTTTCCCTTGTCGCAGATTTCAGAGACACTCAACAGGCTATATTTCAGGCCATTTACGTAATACACATTTTTAATTGAATGGAAAAGTTTTTTACCAATCTTTCTAACTCCCAGAATGTATCCTTTTTTCCATTTCCAAATGACACACTCCCATCTTGCAGGGCCTCGAATGAGAGGAAATCATCCATTCTTCCAGTCATATGTTTAGAGCAGCCAATATCCATGCACTATTTTTGACTTCTTTCCCTCACTACTACCTGCACAAGAAAATCAGAGATTAGACTTAGGAATCCGAACAAGTTTGGGTCCCTTGTAATGA
The DNA here is from genome assembly GCF_000390325.3 of Nicotiana tomentosiformis. Classification (NCBI taxonomy): domain Eukaryota; kingdom Viridiplantae; phylum Streptophyta; class Magnoliopsida; order Solanales; family Solanaceae; genus Nicotiana; species Nicotiana tomentosiformis. Next base: position 76,359,810 of record NC_090822.1, on the reverse strand, counting down.
GGGAATGGATGAATCAGACTTCTTTTTGTCCATGCAGACATCAAATATTTCCTTTTCAGAGAATCAGGTTCCTTAGTAGTGGATACTTTTTCAATAAAAACTTTATTTTTTGTTGAGACTAAAATTTGGCTTTACAAGAGTCTTTGTAATGACCGGTTTTACCATAATGAGTCCAAAGCTAGTTATCAGGCACAGTAACATACTTGCTATGCAGGTTATAGGGAGCTTTAGCCTAGTGGAGCTGGATTCCTCGCATGTTCCCTCCATTAATTTTATACATAGAAGTGATTGTTTCAGAGGACCAGGTCCACTTCACTGACTTGTCTCGATCATTTTTAACCTTACACAAATATTCCTGAATTTGTCTATTTTTTTCAAGTTCAACAACAAGGCTCAATTTGACATTTTTGAGTTTATTTTCAAGCTTAAGTTGTCCCTCACTTACCACTTCCTTTCCTTTAGAGGGGTTCAAGCATTTTTCCATTTGATTTTTTAACAGGGTATTTTTTCTCTTTATTTCTTCCACTGTTTCCTTCATATCTACAACTACAACCACCAAATCATCTCTCTTTATTTCTTCCAAGAACGTTTACCTCACCATCATCATTATATTCATCCTCATCAAATCCTGTCATCAGTGCAAATATAGAGTCATACTCTGTAGATTCACTTTCAACAGTCATCATGGAGGTGTCTCCTTGGTCATCATCACCCTCAGATTCATTAGAGGAATCTCCGTAGGCAGCCAGAGCTTGCTTCAGAACATTATCAGCGACATCTCTTCTCTTGAATTTCCTATCGGGAACCGGGTTTCTCTTAACTTCCTTGTCCGTGTTGTATTTATAGTGGTCCTGCTTGTGAAGAGGACACTCTTTGATGAAATGTCCTAGCTTTCCACATTTTTGACAATAATCATATCCTTTGGTGTTTCTGCTAGAGCTACCTTTCTTTTGAATTACTCCATTTCTACGAACTATTTTCTGGAATCTTGGAAGAGTAAGATAGGCAATGTCTGTACCATCACCACTTGAGTCACTATTGTCCGCCTTCTTCTCCTTTTTGGGCTCTCTTCTTTCAAGATCCTTCTTCTTCTTCATCTCGTAGGTTTTCAGATTTCCAATGAGTTCATCAATGGTCAGCTTCTGCAAATCCTTTGCTTTCGTTATAGCATTAACTTTACTCTCACAAGAACATGGTAACACACTGAGTATCTTTCTGACCAGTTTGTTTCTTGGGATAACTTCTCCAATGGATTGAATCGCATTGATGATAAAGGTAAACCAAATATGCATGTCCTAAATCAACTCATCCCCATTTATCTAGAAAAGTTCATACTCAGTAGTAACCATATCAATTTTTGACTGCTCGACTTGAGTGGTTTCCTCATGTGCAGTTTGGAGAGCTTCCCAGATCTCTTTGGCAGACTGGCAGGCTAAGATGCAGTTGTACTCGTCTGGTCCAATGCCACAAACGAGAATCTTCTTTGCCCTGAAGTTCTTCTCGATGGACTTCTAATCAACATCACTTTACTCCTTTCTGGTCTTTGGAACTGTAACTGTTCCCTCGCCAATGGTCTTCATGGGGACAAAAGGTCCATCACAGATAACGTCCCAAAGCTCTAAATCTTCTGCCATGATAAAATCATGCATTCTTGTTTTCCACCAACTATAGTATTGGGCGTTGAATCTTAGTGGTATGCAGGTTGATTGTCCTTCTTCAATTTAATAGGAATTACAATTTAATAACATAAGACAAAGACAAAACAATACTAAAGGACACACGACATAATCAATACTGGGATCTGGTCCTTTGTTTTGTTGTTGCTTTGTTCTTCAATGCCTCAGAGAAAATAAGGGCGGTTGCATACTTGAGAGGATTCAATGTTTAGGTTTTGAAAGTGTTGAGTGAAATCCCTTGCCTCATGTTGATAATATATGTGTGAGGTTATCAAAGATGATGAAAGGGAGTGTCTGGTACACTGCACGCTTCAACAATATTGTTGTACTGTTGCGAGTACAGTGCATCAACTTTAATATCTATAGAGTTGGCTTGTACTGTGATCGGAGGAACTGATCCCTATATGTTCCCTTTGTTGTTTCCTTATCTAATTTCATTGAGAATTGAACCAGACATGTGACTAGTTGCTCTGAATGCTAAGGAACCAATTATATCAGGTTTCCTATCTGGTTCTCTCATGAAATTTGTCAAATCATCAAAACAAAGGCGCATACTTTAACAGGTGCAATCCTGATTCAATTGTCCACATGTTTCTACCATCGCATGAGGTCACTAGATCTATTAGCTTTTGTAAACGGAAAAAGTATGAGTTTTTACAACAAGGTAAATTTACGTGCTTGATAGGTAACTTTTTATAATAGACGTATGTATAACATAGAAAACAAAGTAAATACATTAATGATGTATTCTTTTGCACTCTTCATCAGTGTATATAAATGAAATCACATGTAGAAATAGTAGACACTCAAAAGGCAAGAGAACTTGGTCTCTCCTATTCATTAATATAATTGTAAGTTTGTCACCAACCTTTGTAAAATATAGGAATGCTTACTAAAGAGGAAAAAGCTATATGATGTAAAATTAAGTATTCCATTAATATTTTAATTTGGTAATCTTACGAAAATATCCCAAATAAATTCTAACTTACCAACCTCTAGCCATTAATCATAGACTTACCAAAACTAGCCAAGCACATACAAAAATTGAAAATCCAAATAAATAAGGATTTTTTCTTAACAAGAATAACACGCAAAGATCTCCTTCCATATTTTTAAGCGTGATCGATAGCATTAGATACAAGACGGAAAGAAAATTTCATGGATGCGGTAGCAAACAAGGTGATGAAATATAATATATATATATATATATTTTTTTTTTTTTTTTAAAATGTAAGCAAAATGGGACATTTTTTTAATAGGTATTGTTGAAATTCATTGAAAACATATAGATGAGTCAATATACAAAATTTGAGGAAGATTGGAGCTGATTTGGGCTGATTTGGTTTCAAAAATCATAGTTAAAATCGAGTTCAAAAAAATACTTTTGTGACATATGTATCAAACGTGTATCATGCATGTATCTCACACACAGGTATACATGGGTATATATGTGATACACATTTAATACATATGTGATAAACAAATAATACACAGTGTGATATACATATATTTTTTCATGTTCATCCTCTTCTTCGAATTTTCAATTCAAACTACCTCAAAACTCTATCAAATCGTTCCAAAACTGAGATTTAAACCCCTTAAGATGTATCAAATCTATTCCAACAATACTCACTCAAAAGAAAGCAAAACTTTGATCTTTTTTGGCTACAAATAGCTAATTGCCTAATATTGGTCATATTTTGTGAATTGGCTAATTTTTGTACTAACTTACTTATGGACTAGCATAACTAGTAATTTCCCTTCTAATTTCCACCAGATTTAAGATATCACTTGTCCGGAACTGAATGGGATTTTTCCAGTTATAACCCTGTTACATGACTCTGCAAAGGACGAAGTGCACAAATAGTCATTTTTTGGAATCAATATTTGTTGAGTTGAGCATGTATTATGTTTTGATGATTAACAAACCAAATTGATTATGTGGAAGAACCAGGTTGCATGTTGTCACGACCCAAAATTTTACCACAGGCATCGTGATGGAACCTAGTCTCTAAGACTAGGTAAGCCGATTACTTACAATAATTAAGCAGGTTTTTAACAATTATAATTTAAAACAAAGTTTAATATGAATAATGAAACAAAAACGAAATAAACCTACGTGGAAATAATCATAACAACCTCCCAAGATTAGTTAATACAGAGTCACAAACTCTAGCTGAATACATGCAAAGATCGATATACAATACTGTTCAAATAACAAGCTGACGGTACGATGAAAGGAAAGGACTCCAAGGGACTGCGATGACCAAGCAGCACTACCTTGAATCCTCGCGATCAATATGCAGAAGTGTAATATGAGTACACCACGATCGGTACCCAGTAAGTATCAAGACTAACCTCGGTAGAGTAGCAACGAGGTACAAGTCAAGACACCCACTAGTCAAAATAACATGTGTATTATAGAAGTATAAAGCTAATAATGAAAGTAGGAATCAGTAAATGGCAACAAGAATCAACATGTGATATAGACAGTAAGGTAATAAGATCACCATAAAAGAACCACTAAAAATATAAGGAAGTCAATAACAACAAATTAATCAAGCCGTTCTGACACAGGTTTCGCAACAAAATTACTCCGAGATACCTCATCCAATAATCGCAAGTCACGGGTCTTAACCCACAAATCATATACTAACGACACCTTGTGCCCACATTTCTAATCACGATAGCACGGACAACACACGTGCCAATATCTCAATCCGCCCGGCATGATCATAGGCTCACAATCACAATTCGCCCGGTATGGTCACATACTCACTATCACCATCCGCCTGGCATAGTCACAGGCTCAATACCAATATGAAACAAATAATACAAGAATACATGGGCATGGTCAATAGATGTCAAGTTTCATACTCCTGAACTAGTATATGTGGCATGCTACGGTGTATGCTTGTGTGAGTGTATTATTACAGCCCAAGTCAACAAGTAATATCAAAGACATCGATTAGCTCATCGAACCAACACAACCAATCACGTAAGGTAAATGGCATACACAAGGAAAAATACACCATCACACGAATACCACCAATAAAATGTCCCCAGGTCATCACACATTATCCCTGACATTGCCACCCTTACCTCTCCGATAGCCACCCATATCATTCTACCCTGACAATATCATTAGCCAACTGTATCACTCCGATAGCCACCCATATCACTCCGTATAATATCCACCATTATCACTCCACCAGGAAGATAACACAATAGCCACATGTATCACTCTGCATAATCAACAATAGTGAGATGCCACCCTTATGCCCCGCATAACAATAATAATGAAATGCCACCCTTATACTTCGCATAACAACAAACAATCCACATAAAAATTTACATATTCTAACATCACAATAACACGACATATCGACTTGTACTCCAAGTACCCATAGGCCACAACCTTTCCAAAGAACCAACAATATTAATATTTCTACAACAAATAGGCCACGGCTCAAACACAATGTGTATAGAATCTCAATAACAACAAAATGAACGGGAAAGTAACTCAACAAGGAACAATACCCCCTTTAAACACAACTTCATTTAAAATATATTAATGACTTTCAATAACTTCAACTTCAATTAATTGGTTAAGGATAAACTCGATAATAAAGGTATTTCCATGATATGGCAAACTTCGGATTCTAGTGTATGAAATAATTATGTTTTATACTTCAATACTCACAAGAGAGGGGTGATTTGTGTGGTGTCTAATTTTTTGGATGCACAGATTATAGAAGGGCATGGTTCTTTTATGAGTTCTTTATACTACTATTGTTGAATAATAAATGCAGAAAGTAAAGAACACAAGTATTTTTACGTGGAAAACACATGGCTCAAAAGGTGAAAAAAGAAAACACGACCTACTACCCAGTAGGATGTTTTACAACACTTCACTAAATCACTGAGCCAAAAAAACATTTACCTCTAACCCTTTATGGCAACCACCCTCTAGTTGTTGCAACAACTTCAAGTTAACTCTAACTTGAATACTACACTCAGAGTACCTAGTACAAATGCTTCTAGATAAAGATGAAAGGTACAACTCAAAAGCCCTACTATAATGAAACTAGAATAAAAGACAGACACTTGGAACTGGTTCTTCTATCCGCTTCATGTAGCTTCAGGTTCGAACACTTGAATCACACAGGAATTGCTTGCAAAATGCCTTGCTATTTTGCTCTCAACTCATGTTTAACATCAGCGTTTATGCATCCCTATAAAATGAGAATATCCTGAAATATATAGAGTTAGTAGAATAGGAAATAACTAGAAGTCTAATTCTTTACTCTTCATGGATGGAAGAGTTCTAGTTATCTTCAACTTATAACTCCTCTTTTATCTAGGATAGAGTTCTCATCGAGTAAGGAGTCATTTTCCTTATCATTTATGCAACCTTTTCGTTCAGGAGATATCAGATATAACCACTTAAACTTATCTCCTTCACATGCATGCCCTGTGCTCGTATCTGCCCGTGTTTGTGTACACTATGTATGGACCTAGTTCATGCTGGAGTTCCTCTGTCAATCATCAAAACAAACTTCACTTAGGCCAACAAATTCCCCATTTGATGATGACAAACTCTGTGCTTTTCATATGCGTAAGCCCTGTTTCAACTCAGCTCAACATCAACATAATGTTAGAACACTTTCTATTTTAAAGTCACAAATCACCAAGGACCAAGTTCATTAGGTTATAAACATCACAGTCCAAAGTAAAAGGCAAAAACCTCCTCCCCCTTTTGGCATCATCGAAGAGTTGCATAATTATGTTAGATAACTATATTTTAATAGATATCACTCATGGACACTAGGGCTACTTCAAATGCAATCATGGAGTCAAGTATCATTTATCAATCTAATGATATTAGCTATCTAAGAAGCATCAACAAAAAAATAGAGCACAAAAATAGTTGATTATCATTGATAGTAGTCATCCACAAAGTATAAAGAAAAATAAAGATACTGCATCATGAGCAAAAAGAACAAAAACAATCCCATACGGGTCACTGGTTTGTGTAACTAGGCTAGGATGGTTTCAAGGTTGGGAAGGACTGGGTTCTTGGATTTTGGCCTGAAGTAGCTTCAACATATCATGAAGAATGCATTCATTCTTCTTCTTCTCCTTTGCAAGCTCAGCCCTGAGAGCATCCCTCTCAGTTTCTACTTCAGTCAACCTCTTCTTCAGCCTCTCAATCTCAGCATCCTTAGCCCCGCTCTCTTGCACCAAGGCTCTCACTTTGCGGTTCACGGGCACCTTTTTGGATGAACCAAGTTCTTTAGCAACATCATGGACTTCATAGTAACAAATAGTCAAGGTATTTTCTCCAAAGTGATCCTTGTTTGTACTAACATCCCATTTATTTAAGGGAACCTTGAAGTGATCCAGTACGGTGGTGAGAATGAAACCACAGGGTATGGCGTGAGTTTCAGTACCATTTAGAACCATATCAAGGAGCTGGATAATAAGCCCAGTCCAATTAATCTGCCTCTCACAATCCAGGCATTCCATAAGGACCAGGTCCATGAATGCGGCAATGTGCCTTCTTTCCTGCCTGGGCAGCGTGACCTTGTTAACAAATTTAAACAACACTTTGTAGGGTGGCTTCATCTCACTTTTCTATACAGCCTTGGCCTCTAGCTCTAACTCATTGTAAGCAAACTTTCTTGTAATGGCAAGGGAGGTGGGGAAGTTCTCTAGGCTTGGCCATTTGAGCTTTTTGTAATCATTGTACCCTTCAGTAGGTACACCCAGAATATCTCCCAATTCTTTGTCGTCAAAGCTCACAGTCACTCACTTCACCACACTGGTGACTTTGCCATTTTTTATCTCTCAATTTGCCATGAAATCTACAATCTCAACTCTGGCAAGCCTTCCATCCATCTGAAGGACCATGTCCTTCCAACCCTGCAGTTGTAGTTTTTGTAGCAGCATGACCATGCCTTCCTCCTCTAAGTCCCTGAGGAGCCTTCCCTTTAAGATGGTTGTTTTACCAAACTTCTCCTTCTTGTCCTGTTCTTCATCGATTTCTTCTTCTTCTTCACTCTCTTCTTCCTCCACTACTTTCACTTTTCTAGAGACATGGTTCAATTCACCAAGGTAGAAGGTTCTGCAGACTGTCTTTGAAGGGGACTTCTTTTTGGAAGTCTTTCGTTTCTTTGTCTTTGGAGTCACAACCTCTTCCTCCTATGCATTGTCTTCATCATGAAGAACCAGGTCCATCTCCTCAATTTCAACTGCCTCAACAAGAGGCTCAGCCACTTACTTATTTCCCTTTGCAACAACTTTTCATTTACTCTCTTCTAGGGCTTTTTCCTATTCAGCCTCACTCTCCTTCTTCTGACTCCTTGTATCTCTTCCTCTTGTAGGAGGAGTCTCTATAGAGATAGAAGAGGAGGCATTTCTCTTCTTGTTTGCCCTAGCAGTTCCAGGGATTTTAACTCCTGAACTATTCTTCCGTTTAGGATTGTAACTGTCATACACTTATTTCAATAGGTCTTTGAGGGGTTCCTTCACAGATGGAACAGGTTCTTGGAATCTCTTCCTCAACCTTACAAACCCCTCAGCATACCTTGCATCTCCAGACCCACTACCTCCTTTTTTTTCTCAAACTTTCTTCATCTCCAGTAGATACCTCACTCCACAATACCATAGCTCATATTTCTTCAGTCAAACCAATAGGAGTGGGTGAAGATTTAGCCACTCCATCTTTTCCCATTCCCCTCACCTCACCTTGAGCACCCTCACTCTTTTTTTCTTTTTTCTTTTATCTTTACCACAAATTTTCTCAGATTCAGTGATTTCAAACCCAGTCATAGTTCCTACCAAAACAAACCTATTTTCCATATTTTCAGCAACCTCAAAAATTATCTCAGATGTAATTTTAGGACCATATGCTACCTTCTCTATTTCAGATGAAATAGTTTTTTCCCCCTCAGTTGCAGACTTAAATGATTCTTCAGATTTCTGGGGTTCTTCTGCCCGACTTGCTTTTAACTGCTCAATGATTTTCTTGTTTTGTTCTCCTCCAGCGACTACCTTACGAGCAATCATCTTGAACCTTCCTTTCTTAGAGGTGGGTGTGATTGAAGGTGTGATAGATGGTGTGGGTGTAGTTTTCTTGAGTGATGATAAGGGATTCTCATAAGGGTTTGCCGTTGCTGTGGTTGGATGAGTGTTTAGAAGAGATGAGAGGAGAAAGAGAGTTTTTTTACGGCAGGGTAGTTTAGAAATGGAGAAATGGGTAAGTCCAAATCAAATTTAAATAGGGGGAGTTCAATTGGGTAACAACAACTTTTCCAGAAACTCAGAAGTCTAATTAAACTGGGTGTCAGTTTGAAAAGACGTTGAGGACTCTCCCTAGAATCTAGGCACTTATAGTGTTTCGGACTCTCCTTGGGTGAAACTTGTTCTCTTTTAACGGATAAGCTCGATGAAGGTTGGGATTAAATGGTACTCTCTTTTTTATCATAATCCAAATATAATTATTTCAAAATATGCAGAGTGGAGAGTACGTACCATGCAATCTTGATGAACTAGAATCTTCATTGAGAAATCTCTTGTGTAAGTCTGAATTTTTCAAGAAAATAAAGATAATATCATTAGAGATTAAAGAGACATTTTAGCACATGGCACAAGAGTATACTAGTGAAAGTATGAGACTGAACAAAATCTAATTTAATTATGTACAAAATTCACAAATTGTCTAACTAATTTTTGAGTTAGAACTAGTTCTTTTTAAGTGATCTTAATCATCCCTAATTCTAACATGTTCCTTTAAAAGTGATCTCTACTTAGAGATTTTGTGAAGATATCAACTATTTGCTTGTCAATAGCACAAACTTCCACAATGATCAAACCCTTTTCATAGTTGTCCCTAAAACAAATGGTGCCTAACATTTATGTGCTTAGTTCTTTTGTAATGAACCGAGTTCTTGGTCATACTAATTGCCCTGGTATTGTCACAAAAGATGGGGATACAACCTACATCAATTCCAAAGTCCATTAATTACTGTTTGATCCATAATAATTGAGCACAACAAGAGGCAGCAGCAACATACTCAGCTTGAGCAGTAGTCAAGGCCACTGACTTTTGCTTTTTGGTGGCCCAAGACACAAGACATGAGCCAAGAAAGTGTGGCATACCTGAGGCGCACTTTCTACTCACAAGAAATACTACATAATCAGCATTATCATATCCCACTAAGTTGAAATTACTACTTTTGGATACCATAGACAGAGGTCAATGGTGCCTTTTAGGTATTTCAAGATCCTCTTGATAGCAGTCAAGTGAGACTCCTTTGGATTCGCTTGAAATCTAGCACAAAGTCCTATACTGAAAACAATGTCAGGTCTACTAGCAGTGAGATATAACAAAGAGCCAATCATTCCCCTATACAACTTCTGATCAACAGATGAACCAGCTTCATCTATATCCAATTTTGTGGTTGTTGCTATAGGTGTATCAATTTCTTTTGAGTCTTCTATTTTAAACCTTTTAAGCAACTCTTTCACATACTTCTGCTGATGGATCATAGTTCCATTTGAATTTTATTTAATTTTTAAGCCTATAAAGAAAGTAAGCTCGCCCATCATACTCATTTCAAATTCACTCCCCATTAGTTTAGCAAATTCTTTACTTAACTTATTAGTAGTTGCTTCAAAGATTATATCATCAATATATATATCTGAACTACCAAGAGATCTTTACCTTTTTCTTTCAAGAATAAAGTATTGTCAATTTTACCTCCGGCTGATCTGGTAGCGCTAATCCTCACCATCTATGAGAGAATAGAGATACAAAGGCTCAAACTTCAAAATCAACAAATCTGCATGACAGGAATGAAAGATAAGTACAGACGTTTCTGTACAAATTCCCAGACTCTACTAAACTTGCTCGTGACATGTAGAAACTATGAACCTAGAGCTCTGATACCAACTTGTCACGACCCAAAATCTCACCACAAGTATCGTGATGGAACCTAGTCTCTAAGACTAGGTAAGCCGATTATTTACAATAATTAAGCTAGTTTTTAACAATGATAATTTAAAACAAATTTTAATATGAATACCGAAATAAAAGCGAAATAAGCCTACGCCACAATAATCATAACAACCTCCTAAGATTAGGTAATACAGAGTCACGAACTCTAGCTGAATACATAGGAAGATCTCAAAGATCAAAATACAGTATTGTTCAAATAAGAAGCTGACAGTACAACAAAAGGAAAGGACTCCAAGAGACTGCGATGACCAAGCATCTCTACCTTGAATCCTCGCAATCAATAAGCTAACTCCGCCTGAGTCTGACATCTCCAATACCTGGCTCTACACAAAAATGTGAAGAAGTGTAGTATGAGTACACCATGGTAGGTACCCAGTAAGTATCGAGGCTAACCTCAGAAGAGTAGTGATGAGGTATAAGTCAAGACACACACTAGTCAAAATAACATGTGCAGTATAGAAGTGCAAAGCTAATAATGAAAACAGGAATGAGTAAATGGCAACAAGAATCAACATGTTATATAAAGAGTAAAGTAATAAGATCACCGTGAAAGTACCACTAAAACCAAATAAGGAAGACAATAACAGCCAATTAATCAAGCTTTTCTGACACAAGTTTCGCAACAACATTACTCTGAGATACCTCATCTCATAATCACAAATCATATACTCATGGCACCTTGTGCCACAATTCTAATCACAAACGCATGGACAACACACGTTCCAATATCTCAATCTGCCCGGCATTATCATAGGCTCACAATCACAATCTGCCTGGTATGGTCACAAGCTCACTATCACCATTTGCCAGGCATGGTCATAGGATCAATATCAACATGAAGAAGATAACATAAGAATACATGGGCATAGTCAATAGATGTCAAGTTTCATACTCATGAACTAGTATAAGTGGCATGCTACGGTGTATGCTTGTGAGAGTGTACTATTACAGCTCAAGTCAACAAGTAATATCAAAATCATCGAGTAGTTCATCGAAGCAACACAACCAATCACGTAAGGTAAATGACATACACAAGGAGAAACACACCATCACACGAATACAACCAAAACAATGTATGCATGCCATCATACATCATCCCTGATATTTCCACCCTTGTCTCACTTATATCCACCTGTATTACTCTGCCCCGACAATATCATTAGCCACTCGTATCACTCTGATAGCCACCCATATCTCTCCGTATAATATCCACCCTTATCGTTCAACCCGGACGATAACATAATAGCCATATGTATCACTCCGCACAATTAACAACAGTGCGATGCCACCCTTATGCCCCGCATAACAACAACTACAATGAAATGCCACCCTTATACTCCGCATAACAATAACCAATCCACACAATAATTCACGTGCGCTAACATCACAACAACATGACATATCGACTCGTACCACAAGTGCCCATAGGTCACAACCTTTCCAAAGAACCAACAACATCAATATTTCCACAACAAATAGCTCACGACTCAAACACAATGTGTATAAAATCTCATTGACAATAAAATGAACGGAAAAGTAACTCAACTAGGAACAATACCCCATTTAAACACAACTTCAATTAATATAGATTAATGACTTTCAATAACTTCAAATTCATTTAGTTGTTTAAGGATAAACTCGATTATGAAGGGATTTCCATGAAAGGGAAAACTTCGGATTCTAGTGTATGAAATAGGCTAACAATGAAAGAGATGGCACGAACTAGAAACTACGTCTAAATGCATGAGTATAATCTGGCAATGAAAGGATATCATGTTACAACAATTTCAATTAAGAGTAACTCAACAATAAAAGAAGTCACATAATGATAAAAGAGGTAACAACTTCAATTAAAGTATATAAGAGTAAACTTGACAAGTAAATGATGTGACATGTAATGACAACTTCAAATAAGCATATGATAGTAAACATGACGAATAAGAGATATAACATGTGATAACAAATTCCAAATAAATACATGAAAGAAGCCTAAGAGTCTAAAGCGGTCAAGTTTCACATATAATCAGGACTACGCACGTGTCACCTCGCGTACACAGCTTTCACATAACACAAATAGCACAACGACTCACATCCTAAGGGTAATTCCCCCACAGAATGTTAGGCAAGATACTTACCCCAAAGAAGCCAAATCAATACTATAAAATGACTTTCTCCTATAAAAAAATATCTTCAAATGGCTCAAATCTAGCAAAAATAACTTAATATCAAAAATAAAAATCATAGGAAATAATTCCAAAAAATAAATCTTCGATATTTAATGAAAACTAAAAATACAACCCATGTTCCGCACCTCGTATCCCGACAATATTCACAAAATCCTAACACCCATTCCGATACGAGTCCAACCATACCAAACTTATCCAATTCCGACTTCAAATCGGCCGTCAAATCCTCATTTTATATTTTTGAAAGTTTTTACAAAAATCCTCAATTTCTCCTACTCAAATCACCAATTTAAATGATAAAAACAAATATGGAATCATGAAATATAATCAAATGCGGGTAAAGAACACTTATACCAATCCAAATTGTGAAGAACCCCTCCAAAATCGTCTAAAACTGAGGTCTACAACTCAAGATATGATAAAAATGGGCAAACCCTCGAATTATAAACATTCTACTAGAGATTCCGCTTTTGCAGTCACAAGGTCGCTTCTGTGGCAAATATCTCACACCCGTGAGAAACCCACCAACAGTCATTGACCGCATCTGCGATCGTAAAGGCGCTCCTGCACTCACGCTTATGCGACACCTCTATCGCATGTGTGGTTCCTCTTTTGCAATAGGAATACCGCATTTGCGGTCCCTGCCTTCTCCCACAAAGTACACATCTGCACCTTGTTGGATGCATATGCGGTGCCGCATCTACGGTCCTTTATCCGCAAGTGTGATGTCATTAGTAACCACGCCCTTCAGCAATGCAACAAGGTTCCAAAAAATCCGAAACTCGTCTGAAACACATCTTGGGCCCCCGGGACCCCGTCCAATTATACCAGCCAATCCCAAAACATAACACGGACCTACTTGAGGCCTCAAATCACATCAAACAACGTCAAAACTACGAATCACCTCAAATCAAACTTAATGATCTTATGAACTTTCAACTTCTACAAATCGCGCCGAATCATAACAAATCAGCTCGGAATGACGTCAAATTTTGCATGCAAGTCCCAAATGACACAATGGAGCTATTCCAACTCCTGAAATTGCAATCCGAATCCGATATTAGTAAATTCAACTCCCAGACAAATCTTTCACCCTTCCAAATCTTCAACTTTCTAACTTTCACCAATGTGCATCAAATCAACCTACGAACCTCCAAATCCAAATCCAGACATGCACCTAAGTCCAAAGTCACCATACGAAGCTATTGGAATCATCAAAATACAATTCCGTAGTCATCTTCACAAAAGTCAAACTCCGGTCAACTCTTTTTACTTAAGCTTCTAAAATAAGAATTGTTCTTCCACATCAATCCCGAATTATTCGAAAACCAAATACGACCATATACGCAAGTCATAATACATAATATGAAGTTGCTCAAGACCTTAAGTCACCGAACGGGACACTAATTCTCAAGATAACCAGTCGAGTTGTTACACATGTACATATTACTATGCTACTAGATTGGTGTATTGATATATTACGTTGTCGATGAAAGAACCAGGTCCCTTGAAGCAGATGTTTGAAGAGTCTATGCTCAAAAGTAGTTTTGATTATTAAACAACAACTGACAACGAATCAGATCTCATGAAGAAATTTGTTGTGCTCATATACAGAGTTGTAGATGTGTCATGCAAATATCAACAGAATCAGGTTCCTTGAAAATACTAATCAGAAGCTGGAAGCTTATTCCTAGTCTAAGTAGGTTGAGCTAGAATTCTGTTGCAATTTGGATTCCTTGAAGGAATTATTTTGTGGGCTGAAAGTATGGTAATAATTGGAGGAATTCATAGTCAACAAGTATTCATTAATTATGGAAATACTTGTATGGAAAGAAAGAGCATGCGAAGGAATCTTTAAGGAAAGTCAAATCCTAATATAAGTCGGATTTCTTAAAGAATTAAATTTGTGGGCTACTAGGAAAATAATAGCTGAAGGAATTCTTGTTGAAAATGGATTCAATAATTAAGGAAGTACTTGCATTTAAGGAAAAGGTTTGAGGAATTTGAAATAAATAAGGAAACCAAATCCTAAAAGATTTATTTTCCTTAACGGATTTCTATTAAGGTTTGGAGCATAAATTGGAGAAGGATTTCGTCCAACCTCATGCTTATATAAATCATCACGTTGCTTTTATTGAAGATAATGCTATTTCACGAAAATACAAAGAATCATTCAAGAAAAATAGCATTCATAGAAAGAAGGTACTTTCAAGGATTCAAGCTGCTCAACTGAAGAACTAGGTCTAGAAGACGAAACTGCTGAAATTCTTTAGTTGTTTAGGTTGAGTCAATTGTTCTTAAATTGTAACCTATTTTGCTTTTGAGAAGTGTAAACATGGTGATCAAATTTTAAAGTATTTTGTTTCGCTTTCTAAGCTAGAGTTAGTTTAGAAAGGGGTAGCTATAATCGAGTTGATTGTAGAGGAAAGGTACTAGAGTTAGTCTCCTTGGTTATAGAATTATAACCTAAAGCTTAGCTACAATTGGGTTGGTTGTAGGGGTAGGGTACTAGAGTTAGTCCCCTTTGTTATTGAGTTGTAACCTAAAATTTCTATTTGAAGTTAGTAAAGTTTTGGGAAAAATCCTACTAGGGTAGGTTGTGATTTCTTACTCCCTTGAGCAAGGAGTTTTCCACGTAAAAGTTGTTTTGTCGATTATATTTCTGCACTTCACTTTCAATTTTCTGTCAAAATAGTTTAGTCAAAGAACCAGGTTCATTGGCACGCAAAAATTGGGTACGACACAATTCATCCCCCCTTGTGTCTAGGTACATCCTAAAATAATAATTGGTATAAGAGCAGGTTCTTTCAACTGAAGGCTAACACCTTGAAAGGATCTGAGATGGCTGCAAGTCCAGGTGTTCAAGAAGGACAATTAACCATAAGGCCACCATTGTTCAATGAAAAATACTATGGATGGTGGAAAGAAAGAATGCGAGACTTTCTAGAAAACGAAGATTTAGAACTATGGGATATCGTTGAAAGAGGTCCAAAGGTTCTCATGGCAAAAGAAAATAAGGATAAATTTATTGGCCTAAAATCCAGGGAGAAGTATAATAATGAAGATATCAAATTTGTGCAGAAGAATTCCAAGGCATAAAAGATATTTATTTGTGGCATTGGACCTGACGAGTACAATCGAATTTCTACGTGCGTTAATTCTAAGCAAATCTGGAATGCTTTGCAGACTGCTCATGAAAGTACGAACCAGGTCAAACAATCTAAGATTGATATGCTCACAAGCCAATATAAATTTTTCAAGATGGAAGAAGGGGACATTATGCAGGAGATGAATACACGACTTACTTCGATCATAAATTAATTGATCTCTTTTGGAGAAGTTATTCCCAGACACAAAATCATTAGAAAACTCTTGAGTATTCTGTCACCTTCCTGGGATAGCAAGGTCAATTCAATCATTGAATCAATAAATATGAATACAATGACCATGGATGATCTTATTGGAAACTTGCAGACCTATGAGCTAAAGTTGTCTCAAGATCGTGATATGGCTAAACCTTGCACGGATAAGAACCTGGTTCTCAAGGCCACTGAAATGCTGGGAACTGATGATGATGATGATGATGATGATGATGATATGTTACTATTGACACGTAGATTTCAAAAGATGATAAGAAAGGTTGGTTTCCATAAAAAGGGAAGAACCTCCAAAACAAAGGATCTAGAAAAGAGTAATTCAGATGGGTGTTACAAGTGTGGCAGCCTTGATCACTTTATTAAGGATTATCCAATGTTGGAGTTCTAGTGGAATATAAATAATCTTGACAAAGTGAAAGAACAAAAAAAGTATCAGGTCCTTGATTGAAAGATGCAAAAGAGGACAGCGGATGAGATTGTGAGAAAGACACTAGCTTCCATGGGAAATACCTCAAGCGATGAATCTGATAATGAAAGCAAGATGGAAGATCAATCTATGATGGTTGTAGATGATTCCAACTCAGATAATGAAAATATATGTGCATTGATGGCAAACTCAGATTCAGAAGTCGAAGATGGTCAAGGTGAGTTAAGTTTTCTCGATCTCATGGAAAGGTTCATACTTACTCCAAAAAAATTGGTTTCTCTATCTAAGATCTTGATTGATGCATATCATAGCCTCTGTGCTGAAAAGGGACAACTCATAAATGAATATGCTTCTCTTAAGGTTGATAATAAAGACCTGGAGGTAAATGACAAAATCCTGGAAAGAGCTGTTAAAGATCTAAGAGATCAGGTTCTTACTTTAGGTAATGAAAAGTCAGTTTTAGAGATTGAAAATAAAATTATTCTTGATGCACCTGCGAAAGGAAAGAGTCATGCTAGTGAGATTCAGAAAAACCTAGAGAACAAATTGAAAAAGATAAAAAATGATCTTTGTGCTGAACATGAAAAACGTAGGTTGTTTCAGGAGAACCTAGACAAGATTAGCTATGAACTAGAAAGAACTTTGAAGTGGAACAGCTCCTCGAAGATGTTAACCACTTTGCATGAAAACCACAGTATCAATAGAAAAGGACTAGGGCATAAAAGGTCAAGGCTTTATATAATCCCAAATGTAAGTATGTTCTTATCCCTAATAATTATCTCTGCACACACTATGGTAACAATGGTCACTTTAAAGTTTCATGTAAGGCCAAATTTCAAGCAACCCCAAAGAATACTGAATATGTTGAGAAAAGGAAAACAAATAAACCTAGTTCTTTATTGAAAAATGCTATATTGCTAGGTTGGGCAAAAAAGAATCTAATTCATCCTTTTACCCAAATAAAGAGACCCAAGCTTGTCTGGGTTCCTAAATCTAACACCTAATCTAGTTTTGCAGGCTAAGGAGAGAGGGAGCAACCAATTGTGGTACTTGGAGTTGTATATTGGTTGCTCGAGGCACATAACTAGAGAAACAAATCCTCTCACTGATAGCCTTCAAAGAATGGAGTGTGGCATTTGGTAAGAAAGATCAATTCATTAGTACAGATAGGTTGGTAAGTCCCACTACCATGCGATTGAAAGTGTATTTGTTTGTTAAAAGATTAAAACATAATGTTCTAAAGTGTGTGATAAAGGGAACCAAGTTCTGTTCCCTTCTGGTATGTGTATTATGACTAATTAAAATTCTGGAAACCTGGTTCTCAAAGAAAAAGGCACAAAAATGCTTACAAAGTTTATATTAAGTCTCTTCTAAGGAATAAACTAACCTGTCTAACTGCTTTGGATGATGATTCTTTTCTATGACATAAGCGTCTAAGACATGCAAGCTTGTTACTCTGAACAAACTAGTGACAAAGGACCTGGTTCTTGGTCTGCTAAAATTCAGGTTCAAGGAAGATAAAATATGTGATGCTTGTTCTAAAGGTAAACATATAAAGTCCTCCTTCAAATCAGAAAAGTGGTAAGTACTTTTTGACTCTTAAAGCTATTGTATATGGATTTGTATATTCCAATGAGGGTTCAAAATAGAGGAGGAAAGCGATATGTGTTTGTGAGTATTGATGATTATTCTATGTGCACATCTGGATTGAAGCCATAAAAACTTCATGTTACATAGTTAATAGGTGCATGATTTGACTTTTGTTGGAGAAAACCCCCCTATGAATCACTAAAAGTAGAAAACCCAATCTAACTCATCCAAGAGCTTCTGGCCGTGAGTGTGTTGTGTATAATAATGGAAAAGAGGCCTTAGGTAACCTTGATGTTAAAAGTGAGGAGAGTGTCTTCCTTGGGTATTCATCACATAGTAAGACATATAAAGTGTATAATAAAAGAATTATATATTGAAAAACGTGTTCATAAGATTTATGATAAAATTGATCACTTGGTTGAGAAAGTTTTGCAGGATAATGAAGATGATGGTGAAATCGGACTCATACAAAAATATGTTTACGGACCAATTCCAAATATCTTGGAAAACATTATATAAAAGGCAGAGCCGGTGAACGAATGAGGTTCTCTAGAAGTTG
This sequence comes from Nicotiana tomentosiformis, assembly GCF_000390325.3. Lineage (NCBI taxonomy): Eukaryota > Viridiplantae > Streptophyta > Magnoliopsida > Solanales > Solanaceae > Nicotiana > Nicotiana tomentosiformis. The sequence goes on along the minus strand of NC_090822.1, from coordinate 76,340,973 downwards.
AGCGTGATGTACAACTGACAGGGGAAATTGAACAAGCTAATATTGAACTAACTGGTAACATTGAACCTGGTTCTTCAGTTGATTTAGATGAAAATAGAGCTCAGAAATCACATGTGAGTAATTGGTAACACAAACGTTCTCACTCAGTCCAAAATGTTCTCACCCACTATGAATTCTAAAATCATAACAAGACCCAAATAAGAGCTTTATCAATTTGAAAGGAATAAAGTATAGCATCTGTAACCCCTACCAAAAAGACAGATTAATCATAGGAACTAGCTGGCTTTTAGAAAAAGCTGAATGATCAAAGTACTACCACAAGGAAGAATACATAAGCTCTACAAGGATTGAATCCAGCACTAAAGGCATGGTATAAACGATTGTCAAAATTCCTTTTTGGGAATGGTTCACAAGAAGTAAAATTGATAATGCATTATTTCTAAAGAAGAAAGTGCGTTTGCAAATCTAATGTGAAGTGAATCTTAGATGCGCATGATGGAAATACATAAAGGTGCTAAATTAGTTTGAGACGGATAATGTGAAGACAATCAATACTCCTATTTGCACTTCTACTCACTGGATACGAACAAAAGAACCTTGTTCATGTGTTAAAGAAGAAAATTTTTGTAGTTTGTCAACTGCAGAGGTTGAATATATTCTTGTGGCATCGCGTTATGCTCAATTGATGTGGATCAATTAGTAGTTGGAAGACTATAATGTGGTGATTGAACGGGTTCCAATACCTTGAGATGATACAAGTGTTGTGGAAATGGCAAAGAATCTGGTTCATCATAAGAGGGCAAATATATTGATGTGAGACATCACTTTTTGAGAGATAATGTAGAAAAGAGTCACATCTCTATGGAGTATTGCAAGACACAGGAGCAGATTTTGGATATCTTTACCAAATATTTTGGACACTCTGCCACATTGAGGAAATTAGTCAAAAAAATGGTTCTTTCGACGTTTAGGTATGTACCTCCTTGCCAATATTGGTTGCATTAACTTGTTAAATTGCCACGTCATTGAATCAGGTTCCTACGCCCAATCTTGATCTTCTCTAAGTCTTAAAGGTAATCATGACTTCCAACAGTCCGCATGAAAGGGGGAATGAGTCTCAAGTTAGTGGGTCTTTCTATGTCAGCCTCCTTAACTCTAGACAAATTAGAAGGGTTGATTGTAAACTTCAAAATTGATTTATTTTCTCTTTATCTAAGATCCCGGTCCTCAACAAGAAAATCTTTCCCAATCTGTATTTGTTGAATCCAAACACACCAAATTTGTTGGTGATGCTTCATCCACTGAGCCCCAAAATAATTCTTCAAAATTTCTAGTCTTGTGCATAAAAAACCTAAATCCCAGAAACCTTTGTCCCTAAAACCAAAATCAATACTTGTTGATAATGCCGATGAAGATGAAAATGAGAAATCAAAAGCTAAACGTTCTGAAAAAAGGGCAGTTGGTCCTTAGGGGGAAGATTCAGAAGTTAGGGTTGATTATACACGAGTTCAAGAAGAACATGCAAATACTCACGTTGTTATACCTAGTGGATTTGTTTTTGAAAAAACCTTTGATTGTATTATATGATGTGCAAAACAGTAGAGGTGGGTAAGAGAAAGAAGTGAGAAAAGATTAAAATAATGGAGTTAGTAGTAAGGGAGAAGGTGCCCCTGGTACTGAACCAGGTTCTTCAGCTGCCGGTAAGGGTGGAAAATGTGTTTGAGAGAATGACCGAAGAAGTCAGAGATGTCGTACCTCGTACTCTAGTATTTTAGAGGGTGTTGGAAACGAAAGTGCTGGTGAAATTAAAGCTGACAAAGAGAAGCAGTCCAACCAAGAACCTGGTTCCTTGGTCCAGCTGGACTGAAATTATGAACAAAGAAGGAAGATAACGGATAGAAAAAAGTGAACAAAGAAGATGACATTGATGATCTGCCTTAGTCTAATAGGGAAGTACAATTGCTAAAGATCTATTGGTTGCTAATGAACTTGAGAAAAAAAGGGCATGCTCCGATTAACGGATGAACAAAATAATATTATGCCTATAGATCTTAAAATAGATAAAGAATCTAAAAAAGAACAGGTTCCTCTGCTTTGAAAGAAAAAAATGAGGGACAATCTTGATAAGGTAGTGACTAGCTTAAAGGAAGAAGAAAGCTAAAGAGAAATCATGAGGTGAAGTTAGGCATCATGTTTGTGAAGAGGAAAGCTAAATCACTACGTAAGGAAGCATTGCATTGATTGACAGAAATGATAAGGAAATAATATAATGGGAATATCTATGTTGTGCAGAAATAACCCTCTTCCAGTCAGTGAACCTGGTCCTTAGTCTTTCCTAGACAAGTCCAAGCCCAGTCCATTCCGGGTCAAGTCCTGTTTTGAATTGTTATCTTTTGTGCTCTGCTTGTTTAATATTTTTTTTGTGGCATTTGAATTAGGTTCTTGTTACTTTTGTTGGTTTGGGTCAAAGAGGCTTAATATGGTACATATAAGAATTTTTGTATTCTTAGTTTGATGAGTGTCTTAAGAAGGATAATATCATGAGATTAATGTTTGAGTTCTTGATTTATGTGCATGTTAGTGTAGCCCAAGAGGCTATGAGCTTGATATTTCTTAGTTCTAACTTTTGACTCTACTAACGCTTTATTTTTCGATGATGCCAAACGAGGGAAGTTAAGTATGTGCACATATGTTGATCAGTGAAACTAGTTCTTAAGCACTTGGACGATTAAAGGGTGTTGTCATTGAGTTTGTATGTATGCAGGTTCTAACATTCAATTATGCCTAACCATCTACAGGACTGCGAGGAATAAAAAGCGAGTCCCTTAAACTTGTGCATACATGGACAAATTGGAAAAAGAGTGTTGTCAATAAAACTGGTTCTTATGCCGAAGATTGATGAATAATCGGGCAAGCCGCTGACTGATTTTCTCATGGGTTTGTCATTATCATAAAGGAGAATTTATTGAGCTGATCATGAATTATATTTTGATGATTAACAAACTAGATTAATTATGTGGAAGAACCAGGTTGCATGTATAGGTTACTATGAGCACGTAATTATTTTCTCACCTAAAACTACTCCTAAAAGGTCCAAAAATAGTTTTGTCAATTATTTTAAATTTTCTAGAAATTTATAAGATATTTTATATGTTGGTTTGTTTGCATTTATTTGCATTATTAGGAGCATGTTAAATCATAAAGAATCACCAAAAAATACTGTTTTATTTTGTTCACCGCATTTTCAAATTCTAATTGCATTTCTAGCACTCAAAATGCGTGCTAATTGTATTTTTCATTTAAACGCAAAATCATAAAAATACATTAGTTATTAACTCTACATTTTAGGACCTACCTAGTCACATAATTAGTAGGATAATTTATAATTTTTATAGTTATTCATTAGATAGAATCAGTAAGTAGGCTAATTTTACAAATAATATGTTAGTTAATTAGTGGCAAATTGTAAAATGAAGAAGAAAGGATGATAAGGCTGCTAATCTCAAAATGAAACTGGGCCACGATTTTAGGCCTAGTTTTACTAAGAATACCCTTCTGGTTCAATCCAATACCCGGTCCAAACAACCTTGCCATCAGACCATCTAAACAACGCAGTCTTGCAACAAAGCTACGTCGTTTTTCCCCCCTTTAAAAGAACGGTTGATAAAAATTCAATCTTTATAAACTACCCCTAATACCCATTCTTTCTCATCTCTCTTGGAAAGTCGGAAATCGCTTCCGCTGCCCATCATCGTCCCTCCACCTTCACACCACTATGGACCACTGTCTGACTGTGGTCGAAAATTGACCCACGGTGGCGGGCCACCTCCAATCGGCCCAAAATTTTTACCAGATACTCCTCACCTCTTCCTTATCCCTAATATGTCAACCATTTCCTCAAAAACCCACCCAAAATCCACAATTAGTGGATCTCAGAATTCAAGAAAATCTGAAACTGCCCCTTTCTTGATACCTCTTCAATTCTTACTCGACTGAGGCTAAAATTCACACCAACGACATCTCTCGATGGTACTTTTGATTTGTGGTGGTTTTATCTCATTTCATGGCCATCGGGGCCTGGTCAAACTACGGTTGACCGGCCAGTCCTCTCAAAGCTTCTTCATTCATCACATTCGGCATGTAGGAGCTATTGCAATATTTTAGCACTGGTCGGCGTGACAAATTCCGATTGGTGCTTGTATAGAAATGATGTCACCAAAACTCACACCACAAATAGAGGTAGTAAGGCGGGCAAAGCAATAATAAAATCCAACGCAAGTCGGGGTCGAATCCTTAGGGAGTTAGAATTGGGATTAGGTATATATTTAGTGTAATTGTATAATATGCCTTAGAATACACTTCCACATGCTTGCTTGTTGTTTCTACTTCTACTTTAAACTATTGATTGCAATTATAAAACTAGGAGACTATTTTTTGTTTTGCTTATTTTCTAAATGATAAAATATCTAGGATCGTGACTTCCACCTAGGTGGTTACCTAATGGGTTGAAAACTCTAGGACAAACCTGATTGGTCGGGGTTGTAATATAGCAATCACACGCAATTACTCACTCTATACCTCTCGGTAGTTTGAGTGGTTTTACCCAATTTGGCTTTCTCAAGTCCAAATGGGTATTGCACAAAACAAGTGATAAATGCTCAAGTCGGGTCTTACTATCCCTAGATTCAACCCTTTAATTGGGGCTATCAATTTCTTGAATTCACCTCAATTTCTTGTTAGCCAAGGTTTTCTAGACTTAGTCTCTCTTTCTCAAGTAGAGACTAAGTCAATTGGGCATGAATCAATGTTTGCAACCAGTAATTCTTGAATTCAAGCAAGAACTAGGCTAAATATCACTAACCCAATCACAAACAAGTCCTAAATCAAAAATCCATTAAGTACCCACACTAGGGTTGGGCCACAACCCTAGCTAGAAATTTAGCTACTCATGAAAAATAAAGTAATACAAGAAGAAATTAAGATAGAATGCATAATAATTTTTTAGGGAACGAAAATATAATGTTTAGAAGCTAATCTAGTACACTATTACTCAAAACAGTGAAGAAAAACGGCTTAGGTGCTCTCCCAAAACAAGACTTACCCTAAAAATGACAAAATATTATATTTATACTAAGCTGAAAAAATATCTCACAAAAATGCCCCTGCGGAGGTTGTGCGGCTGCATAATTATGTGTGTGGTTCGCACAACGAGACCTGTCTTGACAGGTTCCAGTTCTGTGGCCGCATAATTCTCGATTGCGGCCGTACTCCTTCAACTACTGCGGACCGCACATTTGTTAGTGCGGTTGCACTCTTACTTCTGCGGACGCACAATTATAGTGTGGTCTGCACTCCTTGATCTTAGGCTTTGGCTATGTGAGACTTCGGCGTACCACATAAAAATGAGTGCGGTCGCGCTCTTGATTATACGACCACATAAAAAATGGTGTGGTCCGCATTTCTTCTTGAACTTGAAATGCCATATCTCTGATATTTGTCTTCAGCGGCCACACCAGAATTGTGCGGTCCGCACTTTACATGTCATTTCTTATCAAAGATTTTCTTCATTATCTGCGGCCGCACTCAATATTGTGCGGTCCGCACAGTGCCCTTTTAGTCTTGTTTTTATCCTTCTCCAATATTATTCCTTCTTGAGTTGATTTTCATTTCTTTAGCTCATATTCTAACACTCCTGCAAGCAAGCATATTTCGTTAGATTTTGGGAATACCTTTAAATAATTTTGATCTAAAACGCAAGTTAAAAAGTGCAAATAATCAATCAAAATTCCTACTTATCAATGAAACTAGTGCTTATGCCGAATATTTATGAATAATCGAGCAAGCCGCTGACTGATTTTCTCATGGGTTTGTCATTATCAGAAAGGAGAATTTATTGAGCTAATCATGTATTATATTTTGATGATTAAAAAACCAGATTAATTATGTGGAAGAACCAGGTTGCATATACAGGTTACTATGAGCACGTAATTATTTTCTCACCTGAAACTGCTCCTAAAAGGTCCAAAAATAGTTTTGTCAATTATTTTGATTTTTCTAGAAATTTATAAGATATTTTATTTGTTGGTTTGTTTGCATTTATTTGAATTATTAGGAGCATGTTAAATCATTAAAAAAAACCAAAACAATATTGTTTTATTTCGTTCATCCCATTTTCAGATTCTAATTGCATTTCTAGCACTCAAATGCCTGGTAATTATATTTTTCATTAAACGAGAAATCATAAAAATACATTAGATATTAACTCTGCATTTTAGGACCTACTTAGTCACATAATTAGTGGGATAATTTATAATTTTTATAGTTATTTATGAGATAGAATCTGTAAGTAGGCTAATTTTGAAAATGATATGCTAGTTAATTAGTTGCAAATTGTAAAGTGAAAAAGAAAGGATGATAAGGCTGCTAATCTCAAAATGAGACTGGGCCACGATTTCAGGCCTAGTTTTACTAAGAATACCCTTCTGGTCCAACCCAATACCCGGTCCAAACAACCTTGCCATCAGACCATCTAAACAACGTTGTCTCGCAACAAAGCTACGTCGTTTCACTTTTTTCCCCATTCTAATAAGAACGGTTGATAAAAATTCAATCTTTATAAACCACACCTAATCCCCATTCTTTCTCAACTCTCTCGGGCAATCGTAAATCGCTTCCGCTGCCCATCGTCATCCCTCCACCTTCACACCAATATGGACCACCGTCTGACTGCTGTTGAAAATTGACCCACGGTGGTTGGCCACCTCCAATCAGCCCTAAATTTTTACCATACACTCCACACCTCCTCCTAATCCCTAATATGTCATCCATTTCCTCAAAAACCCCACCAAAAATCCACAATTAGTGGATCTGAGAATTCAAAATAATCTCAAACTGTCCCTTTCTTGATTCCTCTTCAATTCTTACTCGACTGAGGCTAAAATTCACACCAATCGACATCTCTCGATGGTACTTTTGATTTGTGGTCGTTTTATCTTATTTTATGGCCATTGGGGCCTGGTCAAACTACGGTTGACCGGCCAGTCCTCTCAAAGCTTCTTCATTCATCACATCCGGCATGCAGGAGCTATAGCAACATTTTTGCACTGGTCGGCGTGACAAATTCTGATTGGTGCTTGTGTAGCAATGATGTCACCCAAACTCACACCACAAATATAGGTAGTAAGGTGGGCGAAATAATAATAAAATCCAACGCAAGTCGGGGTCCAATCCTCTGGGAGTTAGAATTGGTATTGGGTATATATATAGTGTAATTGTACAATATGCCTTAGATTACACTTCCATATTCTTGTTTGTTGTTTCTACTTCTACTTTAAACTATTGATTGCAATTATAAAACTAGGAGATAATATTTTTGATTTTGGTTGTTTTCCAAATGATATAAGATCTAGGGTTGTGACGCCCACCTAGGTGGTTACCTAATAGGTTGAAAACTCTAGGACAAGCCTGATTGGTCGGGGTTATAATATAGCAATCACATGCAATTACTCACTCTATACCTCTCGGTAGTTTGAGTGGTTTTACCCAATTTGGCTTTCTCAAGTCCAAATGGGTATTGCACAAAACAAGTGATAAATGCTCAAGTCGGGTCTTACTATCCCTAGATTCAACCCTTTAATTGGGGCTATCAATTTCTTGAGTTCACCCTAATTTCTTGTTAGTCAAGTTTTCCTAGACTTAGTCTCTCTTTCTCAAGTAGAGACTAAGTCAATTAGGCATGAATCAATGTCTGCAACCAGTAATTCTTGAATTCAAGCAAGAAATAGGCTAAATATCACTAACCCAATCACAAACAAGTCCTAAATCAAAAACCCATTAAGTACCCACACTAGGGTTGGGCCACAACCCTAGCTAGAAATTTAGCTACTCATGAAAAATAAAGCAATACAAGAAGAAATTAAGATAGAATGCATAATAATTGATTAGGGAACGAAAATATAATGTTTAGAAGCTAATATAGTACACTATTACTCAAAACATTGAAGAAAAATGGCTTAGGTGCTCTCCCAAAACAAGACTTACCCTAAAAATGACAAAATGTTCTATTTATACTAAGATGAAAAATTATCTCACAAAAATGTCCCTGCTGAGGTTGTGCGGCTGTATAATTATGTGTGTGGTTCGCACAACTAGACATGTCTTGACAGGTTCCAGTTCTGTGGCCGCACAATTCTGGATTGTGGCCGCACTCTTTCAACTACTGCGGACTGCATATTTGTGAGTGTGGCCGCACTCTTGCTTCTACGGACGCACAATTATAGTGCGGTCTGCACTCCTTGATCTTGGGCTCTGGTTGTGTGAGACTTCTGCGGACCGCATAAAAATGAGTGCAGCCACGCTCTTGATTATGCGGCTGCATAAAAATGGTGCGGTCCGCATTTCTTCTTGAACTTGAAATCTTATCTATCTGATCTTTGTCTTCAGCGGCCGCACTAGAATTGTGCGGTCCGCACTTTACATGTCATTTCTTATCAGAGATTTTCTTCATTATCTGCTGCCACACTGAATATTGTGCGGTCCGCACAGTGCCCTTTTAGCCTTGTTTTTGTCCTTCTACAATATTACTCCTTCTTGAGTTGATTTTCATTTCTTTAGCTCATTTTCTAACACTCCTGCAAGCAAGCATAATTCGTTAGATTTTGGGAATACCTGTAAGAAATTTTGAGCTAAAACGCAAGTAAAAGAGTGCAAATAAGCAGTCAAAATTCCTACTTATCAATGAAACCGGTGCTTATGCCGAATATTTATGAATAATCGAGCAAGCCGCTGACTGATTTTCTCATGGGTTTGTCATTATCAGAAAGGAGAATTTATTGAGCTAATCATGTATTATATTTTGATGATTAAAAAACCAGATTAATTATGTGGAAGAACCAGGTTGCATATACAGGTTACTATGAGCACGTAATTATTTTCTCACCTGAAACTGCTCCTAAAAGGTCCAAAAATAGTTTTGTCAATTATTTTGATTTTTCTAGAAATTTATAAGATATTTTATTTGTTGGTTTGTTTGCATTTATTTGAATTATTAGGAGCATGTTAAATCATATAAAAAAAAACAATACTGTTTTATTTCGTTCATCCCATTTTCAGATTCTAATTGCATTTCTAGCACTCAAATGCCTGGTAATTATATTTTTCATTAAACGAGAAATCATAAAAATACATTAGATATTAACTCTACATTTTAGGACCTACTTAGTCACATAATTAGTGGGATAATTTATAATTTTTATAGTTATTTATGAGATAGAATCTGTAAGTAGGCTAATTTTGAAAATGATATGCTAGTTAATTAGTGGCAAATTGTAAAGTGAAGAAGAAAGGATGATAAGGCTGCTAATCTCAAAATGAGACTGGCCACGATTTCAGGCCCAATTTTACTAAGAATACCCTTCTGGTCCAGCCCAATACCCGGTCCAAACAACCTTGCCATCAGACCATCTAAACAACGTTGTCTCGCAACAAAGCTACGTCGTTTCACTGTTTTCCCCATTCTAATAAGAACGGTTGATAAAAATTCAATCTTTATAAACCACACCTAATCCCCATTCTTTCTCAACTCTCTCGGGCAATCGTAAATCGCTTCCGCTGCCCATCGTCATCCCTCCACCTTCACACCACTATAGACCATCGTCTGACTGCTGTTGAAAATTGACCCACGGTGGTTGGCCACCTCCAATCAGCCCTAAATGTTTACCATACACTCCTCACCTCCTCCTAATCCCTAATATGTCATCCATTTCCTCAAAAATCCACAATTAGTGGATCTGAGAATTCAAAATAATCTCAAATTGTCCCTTTCTTGATTCCTCTTCAATTCTTACTCGACTGAGGCTAAAATTCACACCAATCGACATCTCTCGATGGTACTTTTGATTTGTGGTCGTTTTATCTTATTTCATGGTCATCGGGGCCTGGTCAAACTACGGTTGACCGGCCAGCCCTCTCAAAGCTTCTTCATTCATCACATCCGGCATGCAGGAGCTATTGCAACATTTTTGCACTGGTCGGCGTGACAAATTCTGATTGGTGCTTGTGTAGCAATGACAAAATATTCTATTTATACTAAGCTGAAAAAATATCTCACAAAAATGCCCCTGTGGAGGTTGTGCGGCTGCATAATTAATTGTGTGGCTCGCACAACGAGACCTGTCTTGACAGGTTCCAGTTCTGTGGCCGCACAATTCTGGATTGCGGCTGCACTCCTACAACTACTGCGGACCGTACATTTGTGAGTGCGGCCGCACTCTTGCTTCTGCGGACGCTTAATTATAGTGAGGTCTGCACTCCTTGATCTTAGGCTTTGGTTGTGTGAGACTTATAAACCCTAAACCCTATGCGGCCGCTTAAAAATGGTGTGGTCCGCATTTCTTCTTGAACTTGAAATCCCATATCTCTGATAATTGTCTTCAGCGGCCGCACCAGAATTGTGTGGTCCGCACTTTACATGTCATTTCTTATCAGAGATTTTCTTCATTATCTGCGGCCGCACTCAATATTGTGCGGTTCGCACAGTGCCCTTTTAGCCTTGTTTTTATCCTTCTCCAATATTACTCCTTCTTGAGTTGATTTTCATTTCTTTAGCTCATATTCTAACACTCCTGCAAGTAAGCATATTTTGTTAGATTTTGAGAATACCTTTAAGCAATTTTGAGCTAAAACGCAAGTAAAAGAGTACAAATAAGCACTCAAAATTCCTACTTATCAATGAAACTGGTTCTTATGCCGAAGATTGATGAATAATCGGGCAAGCCGCTGACTTATTTTTTCATGGGTTTGTCATTATGAGAAAGGAGAATTTATTGAGCTGATCATGTATTATATTTTGATAATTAACAAACCAGATTAATTATGTGGAAGAACCAGGTTGCATGTACAGGTTACTATGAGCACGTAATTGTTTTCTCACCTGAAACTGCCCCTAAAAGGTCCAAAAATAGTTGTCAATTATTTTGATTTTTTCTAGAAATTTATAAGATATTTTTTTTGTTGGTTTGTTTGCATTTATTTGCATTATTAGGAACATGTTAAATCATAAAAAAATCACCAAAAAAATACTGTTTTATTTCGTTCATCGCATTTTCAGATTCTAATTGTATTTCTAGCACTCAAATGCCTGATAATTGTATTTTTTCATTAAACGCAAAATCATAAAAATACATTAGGTATTAACTCTGCATTTTAGAACCTACTTAGTCACATAATTAGTAGGATAATTTATAATTTTTATAGTTATTCATTAGATAGAATCGGTAAGTAGGCTAATTTTGCAAATGATATGTTAGTTAATTAGTGGCAAATTGTAAAATGAAGAAGAAAGGATGATAAGGCTGCTAATCTCAAAATGAGACTGGGCCACGATTTCAGGCCCAGTTTTACTAAGAATACCCTTCCGGTCCAACCCAATACCCGGTCCAAACAACCTTGCCATCAGACCATCTAAACAACGTAGTCTCGCAACAAAGCTACGTTGTTTCACTGTTTTCCCCATTTTAATAAGAACGGTTGATAAAAATTCAATCTTTATAAACCACACCTAATCCCCATTCTTTCTCAACTCTCTCGGGAAATCGTAAATCGCTTCCGCTGCCCATCGTCGTCCCTCCACCTTCACACCAATATGGACCACCGTCTGACTGTTGTTGAAAATTAACCCCTGGTGGTTGGCCACCTCCAATCAGCCCTAAATTTCTACCAGACACTCCTCACCACCTCCTCAACCCTAATATATCATCCATTTCCTCAAAAACCCACCAAAAATCCACAATTAGTGGATCTGAGAATTCAAAAAAATCTGAAACTGCCCCTTTCTTGATTCCTCTTCAATTCTTACTCGACTGGGGCTAAAATTCACACCAATCAACATCTTTGAACGTTACTTTTGATTTGTGGTGGTTTAATATTATTTCATGGCCATCGGGGCATGGTCAAACTACGGTTGACCGGCCAGTCCTCTCAAAGCTTCTTCATTCATCACATCCGGCATGCATGAGCTATTGCAATATTTTAGCACTGGTCGGCGTGACAAATTCTGATTGGTGCTTGTGTAGCAATGATGTCACCCAAACTCACACCACAAATATAGGTAGTAAGGCGGGCGAAATAATAATAAAATCCAACGCAAGTCGGGGTCCAATCCTCTCGGAGTTAGAATTGGTATTGGGTATATATTTAGTGTAATTGTACAATATGCCTTATATTACACTTCCATATTCTTGTTTGTTGTTTCTACTTCTACTTTAAACTATTGATTGCAATTATAAAACTAGGAGATAATATTTTTGATTTTGGTTGTTTTCCAAATGATATAAGATCTAGGGTTGTGACGCCCACCTAGGTGGTTACCTAATGGGTTGAAAACTCTAAGACAAGCCTGATTGGTCGGGGTTGTAATATTGCAATCACACGCAATTACCCACTCTATACCTCTCGGTAGTTTAAGTGGTTTTGCCCAATTTAGCTTTCTCAAGTCCAAATGGGTATTGCACAAAATAAGTGATAAATGCTCAAGTCGGGTCTTACTATCTATAGATTCAACCCTTTAATTGGGGCTATCAATTTCTTGAGTTCACCCTAATTTTTTGTTAGCCAAGTTTTCCTTGACTTAGTCTCTCTTTCTCAAGTAAAGACTAAGTCAATTAGGCATGAATCAATGTCTGCAACCAGTAATTCTTGAATTCAAGCAAGAAATAGGCTAAATATCACTAACTCAATCACAAACAAGTCCTAAATCAAAAACCCATTAAGTACCCACACTAGGGTTGGGCCACAACCCTAGCTAGAAATTTAGCTACTCATAAAAAATGAAGTAATACAAGAAGAAATTAAGATAGAATGCATAATAATTGATTAGGGAACGAAAATATAATGTTTAGAAGCTAATCTAGTACACTATTACTCAAAACAGTGAAGAAAAATGGCTTAGGTGCTCTCCCAAAACAAGACTTACCCTAAAAATGACAAAATATTCTATTTATACTAAGATGAAAAAATATCTCACAAAAATGTCCGTGCTGAGGTTGTGCGGCTGCATAATTATGTGTGTGGTTCGCAAAACGAGACCTGGCGTGACAGGTTTCAGTTCTGTGGCCACACAATTCTGCATTGCGGCCGCACTCCTTCAACTACTGCGGACCGCACATTTGTCAGTGCGGCCGCACTCTTGATTCTGCGGACGCACAGTTATAGTACGGTCTGCACTCCTTGATCTTAGGCTCTGGCTGTGTGAGACTTCTGTGGACCGCATAAAAATGAGTGCGGCCGCGCTCTTGATTATGTGTCCGCATAAAAATAGTACGGTCTGTATTTCTTCTTGAACTTGAAATCCCATCTCTCTAATCTTTGTCTTCAGCGACCGCACAAGAATTGTGCAATCCACACTTTACATGTTATTTCTTATCAGAGATTTTCTTCATTATCTGCGGCCGCACTGAATTTTGTGCGGTGCGCACAGTGCTCTTTTAGCCTTGTTTTTGTCCTTCTCCAATATTACTCCTTCTTGAGTTGATTTTTATTTCTTTAGCTCATATTCTAACACTCCTGCAAGCAAGCATATTTTGTTAGATTTCGGGAATATCTTTAAGCAATTTTGAGCTAAAATTCAAGTAAAAGAGTGCAAATAAGCAGTCAAAATTTATACCTCTGACTCGCCCGAATTTTCTTTTGACAGCCCGGTTTGATCCAATAGGTATATTCTTCCCTCCTTTTTCTTCTACGTTTTTTTTTTATGTGTTGTCGTTTGTTTTGATTCATAGGTGAATAATCGCATGTTTTAATTATTGATCAAATAGCATTAGAAGTTTAAGAGTATTTTTCTGTTAGTTAGATTTTGTGTTAGCTAATTAGTTTATGAGTTAGCCTATTTTCGGTTTTTGTTGTCAATTTCTCATAAATTTTGTTAAGTGTTTAAATACTGTCGTAGTTAGTTTGGTTTAAATTTATAAAAAGTTGGTCTAGATCATTAATGGGCTTGTCAAAAATACAGAAGAACAGTGGTCTTTGAGCCCAACTCGATATGGCCTATTATTCTTTTGGTCTAAGGCTCACTAGCAGAAATCTAGTGAAATAGGTGGTAAAATAAGAGTAGTAATTGATTTAAAAGACAGAGTTAATTTCTGAAAATTGGTAAATACTGGAAAGACAAAGGATAATTAAGGAATTTCACCCTTAAAGAATCTTTTAGGAAACTTCCAGGAAGGTGCGGAAAATGATTAATTTGCAAAGAAGATGTAGAAGGGATCGGCTATTATGGAATGTAGGAGTAAAAACTAAAAATAAGAGGTGTAAAACAAAAGGAAAAAGCAAAAAAGAGCCCTAACTAATAATCTTTAAATAAGGCACTCCTCCTCACACTTTGGGCATGTATTCACAATCTGGAAAATTCTCACACACACCCATTTCACTCTGAAAATTTAGCAGTATTCAAAAACAACTGAAAATTAAAAATTCGAAAGTCAAAAATTCAAAAAAGAGATCTGAGATCAAAGACTCCAAAAATAGAAGAAAACTTAGGAGTTCAAAAGGATTTGAAGTGTGAACGACTATTCCTTACTTGTTGGGTTCCAAAGTAGTAATTCCATCTCAAAAACTCTGTTAATTGTTGTTGATTCGCTGTTGATTCTGTGGTTTCATAGTTGAGCTCCCTCTTTGATTTTCCTGACCTTTATTTAATCCTAAATCTCTCTTGTCATTAAGCTTTCAAGGTAATTTACCTACTGCTTCTCGTTGATCTCTGAATGTATTGAGTTTTATGTTGATATGGCATGTTTTGGTAATGAAATTAAAATGCATTCCTTGAATCCCGTTGCTGACACTTAAGTAGTTTGTAATTCCTCAAATTTAAATCAAATAAGTTTAAATCCTATTGGTTCTTCATAGATCTATGTGCGTCCAGATCCATTATTGCTCTTCGCGTGATTTATGTTTTTAGATAGGATGTTTGACAAAGTCAAATCTAGTCTATTTTGTGACAATATTTTTGCGTTCGAGTAAAAATAGAAATTTGCCTCTAATTGTAACAGATTGATACGTGTTTAGCTTAGTATGAGACGTATTAGCAATTTGAGAAACAATATCTTCATGTTATTGGTGCGGGCTTGAGTCTGCTAGCCACTGTAGTTTTTCAGCACATGAGTTTGAAGGTTGAACTAAGAGTTTAAACTTGTACGAGTCAAAGGTATCAGGAGATATGAATTAATTATCTGAAACCTTATTTGTTATGACATTGTTTAATTCCAGAAATGTAGGATGCTAGTTCATAAAAGCGTTTGTTATTATAAATTCAAGTCATGATTTCTGATGTAGTGAATTGGCGTTATAATTTTAAATCCGGATGAACATGTACTCATGCTTAGATTAGTTCATACATATTTCATTTTTTTTGCAATGGTGTATGAAATTGTGAGTTGTAAATCACTGGGCTTTCATTCCCAGAGGCCTGGCCTAAGTAACTGGCCTAGCAAAGTGGCAGAATCAGATTGGAGTCATGTGGACTCTCAACTCCTAGCTAATTTCACTACCATGTCCATTTAGAGCATGGCCTAGTTCTCAAAAGGCTCAAAGGATTCCTTGGGATTTAATCCGAAGCCCATTTGTACTCACAAGTGACTTATTGGATGTCCAATCTGGGTACTCAATAAATGTAGCCCATAATGTTACCTTCACAATAATAATCCATGTAGAATTAAATAATTGAAAAGAAGAGATATAGTTTAACTACAAGCCACTACTAATTAACTAATGAGGATTCATTTATTAATACAGATAAGTTGTTAATCTACCAAATCTATTTTCTCAACTTTTCTCGTATTTGTTATGAAGGAGGCCCTTAGTGTTTCAAAGTTCGCGAATTCACGAATGAAATTCTACAATTCTTGGACTCCACAAGCAATCTCAAACGTGTTGAAATAAATAAAGCGACCATGTTAATATCACGAAATTCAGGAGTGCCTCACACCTTCTCTCGGATTAACATAATTCATTACACGGTCTTCTGTGTTTCGCAAACTTAAACAGAGTCAAACTTACCTTGATATGGAATATAAAATAATTGGTGGCTTGGAACACCGTAATAAATAATTTCAAGTGACGACTCTTAAAATTAAATTAAATAATCCCTTTTCAATAATATCACTTAAAGTGGAAAAATTCCTTTCGGAAAAAAGGAGGTGTGACAATTCTGGTGACTCTGCTGGGGACATGAACCCAGAACTTCTGGTTCAGGGTTCAGAATTCGAGCTTAGATGACTCTATACTTGGCTTTCTTGTTTATTGTCTGATTTTATATGTGTGAGCCTAATGTGCTAAATGTCGCTCTTTACCGTGATATTTTGTGAGCTGAACATAAAAAGTGTTACGACACCCTTCTTCTCGAACCAAAAGCCGCGTGCGCGTAAGGCAAAATCCCTGGTCAATCATTCCCTTCTCTGCGATCGCGGTTCCCAAGTCGCGATCATGTAGTACAAACGAGCAGCCCCAAATTTCTTCTTCTTGATCGCGATGCACAACACCAGTCCCAAAACACACCAATCAGTCTCAAAACATAATACGAAATTGGACATGGAATTAGGAATAAATTATATATTTGAGTTCGTGGTGTTATGGGTAATGTTTATCTTCAAACAATTTCGAAATCTAGGCACGTGGGCCTGATGGTTGACTTTATTGACTTTTCTAGCGGAGTTGGAAATTGTTTATTATAAGCATTTGAGTATATTTTGATTGAATTGCATATTGTTTGAGTAGTTTCGGATCGTTTGGCTTGGAGTTGAGGTGTTAGAGAGGCGTTGGAGTCAGTTATGGAACTTCGGAGCAATGTAAGTCTCTTGTCTAACCTTGTGAGGGGGAAACTACCCCCTAGGTGATGTAATTATTATGTGCTACTTTTTGTGGGTGCGACGTACGCACGAGGTTACGAGAGTCCGTACGTGGCTAAAGCATGTTTATGTTCGAGTATACTTAGGACTTTACCATGTAATATTTGAATTATTTGAAATCATTCTGCTGGCTTAATTAATTGAAATTATAATTGAACTTGATTTAGAAATTACATATACATTAGGCCGAGCCTTATCACCTTGAGGTATTGGCAAGTTATTTGAGAATCGGCAATGGTTATACTCACATTGTATTCATATGCTGTATCGTAAGCACGTGCCTCATAATTCAAAAGGTTCTTTCCTTTCTTGTGGAGCGGACCGAACGCCTTGGCAGGATCATGTATCTTACTCTTATGGGAGTGGTTCGTTAACCTCGGTATTATAGTAGATGCATCTATGGATCGTGTTGCTCGACCCTCGGTAGTGTACACGTAACGATGGTATCGGGTCGTACGACCTCGGCATAATCGTGCGTTATATCGCTAGCAGTAAGATTGTTCACAAGATTATCCTTCCACTTATGCCCGACACTTTATATGGTATTACTTATCCTTTTGATATTGGCACTTGATATTTTCGATCTGTTGAGATAAAATACGAGATTGAGAAATTGATATCGTTAAAAGAAATTTTGGAAGATTGTGTTAGTTACAGATTTACCTCACTACTATTGTTGTGCTTCTTATCTGTTTACGATTTACCATATTGATCTATTGGACCACTAGTAAGTGTTGATGTCGACCACTCATCACTACTTCTACGTGGTTAGGCTAAATATTTACTGGGTACGCGTTGATTTACGTACTCATGCTGCACTTCTACACTAAATGTGCAGGATCTGACAGGTTCATTTTGTGATCATTGTGGCGCGTAAGCGCAGCTGTTTAGGAGACTATATGTGAGCTGCATTCCATGCCACGTATCGCAGTCCACAGAGTCTCCATCGTACTATTTTTTTTTACCATGTCTCATTTACATTCTAGAAAGATTTTGTATTATTATTGTATTCCTTAGTGAATGCCCGTGCACTTATGACACCGGATTTTAGGATATACTAGTTGATGCTTACGGTCCTGTATATTATCATCGCCTTTTATTTCTCTCATAAACTACAAATTTTGTACGTTCCCGTGGATTTAAAAGTGTAAATTTTCTTCCTTATTAAAATTTATGATTTCAAAGGTAATAAAATGAGTAATTAAATTGATCAATCACCGTTGGCTTGCTTAACAGTGGCGTTAGGTGCCATCACGACCTATCGTGGATTTTGGGTCGTGACATTCTGAGTCCTCTAAATCTTCTGGGAGCGCATGTACGCGTATATCATTTCTGTTAAAGTGTCATACCCCTAATTTTAGAATGAGGATCATACTCTTTGTAAAGCCGGTGAAGCTTCTATATTCTCAATACACTACCCCCCCCCCTCCGTCTTGAGTTGTCCTCTCGGGTAAGCCAGGTCTAAAACTCCAAACCTTTTTAGGTTTAAACCTAGAAGAATAAAGCCTCATTCTGTATCCCTAGTAGGTACGCATGTTTGCATCACGTGCATTTGAAATAGGGGACTCAACACATGGGTTGGGTCCATCTAGGAGAGGTGTACTCAAAAATAAAATACTAACCTTATGCATTCTTACATGCCACTTGTGCATTTATTTGATCTGGTTTGCATGTTGACCGCCTCCTAGAATAGGGAACATAAATCAAGGAGGGAGAGAGAGAGAGAGAGAGAGAGAGAGAGAGAGAGAGAGAGAGAGAGAGAATATAGGAGAGAGAAATTTACCCGATTCCTGAAAATCCTGGTATTTGAAAGAAAAAAAAAAGAAAATTATAAAACTCAGCCAAATGTTTAGGAGGTTGTTACAAAATGAGCCAAAATTTTCAACATGCCATTTCCCCTCTATTTTGAAATCATACTGAACTACGCGGGTTTGATCCTCATCGGATGTGAGGTACGTAGGCAATCTTCTGTAATGATCCGGCCAGTCGTTTTGAGTATTTTTAGCCACGTTCTCCTATCTATTGCCTCCTCTAAGTTCAATTGACTTGCTGTGGTGTTTGGTTTGGTTTCGGGTGAGTTTCGGAGTGAATTGGGACACTTAGTCCCAAAGTTGGAAGCATAACTTGAAAGAGTTTACTGGAGTTTGACTTTTGTGTGAATGACTCCGGAATGGAAATTTGATGGTTCAAATAGTTTTGTATGGTGATTGTAAACTTATGCGTATGTCCGGATATTGATTTGGAG
Source organism: Nicotiana tomentosiformis (assembly GCF_000390325.3). Classification (NCBI taxonomy): domain Eukaryota; kingdom Viridiplantae; phylum Streptophyta; class Magnoliopsida; order Solanales; family Solanaceae; genus Nicotiana; species Nicotiana tomentosiformis. The sequence continues at coordinate 76,321,833 of NC_090822.1, read as the reverse complement.
GTTCGTAGGTTGTCTTGAGGCGTTTTGGCAAAAGTTGAAAAGTTGAAGGCTTGGAAGGTTGGTAGGTTTGGCCGAGAGTTTACTTTATTGATATCGGTCTTGGATTGTGATTTCAGAAGTTGGTATAGGTCCGTTGTGTCATTTGAGACTTGCATGCAAAATTTGAGCTCATTCGAAATTGGTTTGGTATGAATTAACATTTATTTTTCAAGTTAAACATCCATTTATTCAATAGGCTTAAAATGGGGTGTGATTCATAGGTTTGATATTGTTTAATGTGATTTTAGGCCTCGAGTAGGTTCGTTACGTATTTTTTGACTTGATGGTATGTTATGGCGGGGTTCTGGGGCCCCCGGGTATGATTCAGGTTGAGTTTGGACCTTTTAGCACTTTAAAGGAATGCCTGAAGAGCGCTGGAGTCTTGTGCAATCACACCTGCGATGGCATGGCTGCAGGTGCGCTACCGCAAAAATGGCCTATGAGCTGCAGATGCGAGTTTGGACTTGGTGGACTGGGTCTGCAGGTGCGGATAGATGCGTGCACATGCATGACCGCAGATGCGGTTGTTGTCCGCAGAAGCGGATTGCTGGTGAGTATTGATGGATCGCAAGTGCAGTGTTATTTTGCAGAAGCGGACGTGCAGAAGCGAGTTGGGGTCCGCAAAAGAGGAAGCGCAGGTGCGCCCTTTTTTCGCATAAGAAATATTTCCTAAGCCTTAGTTGAGGCCGCATCTACAATATAGTTTTCGTAGATACGGAATCGCAGAAGCGACCAAATAATTCACAGGTGCGAAAAGCCTGGGAAGAAATAGTGGAGATCAAGGGTTTTATTTCCTTTTCCATATTTTGAGTTTGAGAGCTCGGTTTTGGGAGATTTTGGAGGGGATTTTTGTTACACCCCATGTTTTCGTACGTGAAAGTACGCCATAAGTAAATTGATGGAAGCTCGGAAATGAGATGTTACATCCCGCATTTTTATATGTTGAAGTTTCGTCGTAAGTTAATCGACGTAAGCTCAGTAATGAGATTATTTTGGGATTATAAGTATTACGCTATTTCAAATAAGGGATAAGTAAATTCGTGAAGGTGAAAGGGTAAGTAAATCGAAGAAAATGGATTTTCGTCGAAGTTCGACATTTCGGGAATAAATACGGCCCAAGGTATAATACCCGGTATTTATGGACTAGTGTCATACAAGGTACCACATGACCATAATAGTAAGGTGTACACAGTGTGTTAAAAGTGAGTAGTATTTTAAGTAATTTGAGATAATTCTTAATTATGTGGATATTTAGTTAATTATTGATTTGAGTGGGAAATTAACAAATTAATTAAAAGTTTGAGGATAATTATTTATGTAAGATATTGGATAAGTATTAGGGGGCAAGTCACATGAGATTATGGGAATGTGGCAGCCAAAGAGGTCTTGAATAATGACTCTTAAATCACTTAATAAGGTGGCAAAAATTGAAGGTTGTTTGGTGGCCAAATCATTCCCTAAAGTGGGGCCCACACCCAAAAGACCAAAGAGAGATCTTAATCTCATTTTTGAATCTCTACAATTCAAAGAGAGCTTCAGTAAAGATAAGGTTGCAATAGTAACGTGATTTACTTCAATAATTCATACGAAGATGTTATTATGTAATGGCATCGTGAGTTTGCAAATTCCAAGGGAGCATAGTACAATCTTTCTCAAGAATATCATACAGATATTTCTCTACTTCGATTTGTCGTCACATATTTTCAAAAAAGACGTGTGTTAGAGGAATTGTCAAGAGAATCGGTTCAGGTATCTTAAGGCTAAGCCCTTCCTTCATTTTGGCATGATCTCATAATTACATGTGTTTGATAACGAGGCATAAAGAGAAGTTCATACTCCCGAATTTATATACACTATCCTAGTTTCATAATTTAGAATATTCTCCTTATCAGGACTTCATATTCAATTGAGTATTGTCTTCTTCCAGTCAAGAGAGCAGAGAGCTTATATATACAGTATTACAGTATTTTCATTACCAACGAGCTATAATCGATGGGCAGGCCCCTATTGGGCAACCTCTGATCAGATGGTAAGTTATATACTAAGCCTATTGTGGCCGAGCACCTATGAGCGAGCCCAGTTGGCCGAGATACAGAGCCTAGTATGGCCGAGCGCCTATAAGCGAGCCTACTATGGCAGAGCAGTTGTATATATACCAAGCCTTATAGGGCCGGACAACTATTTTACTTACTTTATTGAGAGAGTTGAGTCAGTATCAGCAGGTAAGCATATCATCAGATTATCTTTGACTCCCAGTTACATTCAATTATTATATTATCAGTTCAGTTTCAGCTTTCAGTATATTGCCTTACATACTCGGTATATTATTTGTATTGACATCCGTTTTTGCCTGGGGACGCTGTATTTCATGCCCGCAGGTCTCGATAGACAGGTAGAGAGTCCTCCAATTAGGAGATCAGCTCAGCGGAAGATGTTGGTGCACTCCATTTGCTCCGGAGTTGCTTGTTTGGTCAGTATGATTTAAATGTGTATTGTTTGGTATAGCGGGGCTCTGTATCTACCTTTATGACAATTATGTATTATTAGAGGCTTGTAGACAGATGTCATGTACGTAAAAGATTGTATAGCCTTGTCGGCCAATGTTCAGTGTACGAGTGATTATTTTGGTCTTATAGGCCTATATGTCTTATGTATAAGTTGGTATTACATGTTGTATTCTACCTATCTCAAAGCAGCCTTTCCGGCTCAGTTATCAATGATAGTATGATACGAAAAGATACGTTATGTTGGTACTCAGTTGAGTAAGGTACCGGGTGCCGGTCTCGCCCCCAGGTTCGGGGCGTGACAGAAGTGGTATCAGAGCAGTTCTGTCCTAGGGAGTCTACAAGTCGTGTCTAGTAGAGTCTTGTTTATGGGTGTGTTATGCACCACACTTATAAGCAGGAGGCTACATGGCATTTAGGACTGTCACTCTTTTTTCTTACTCTAGATCGTGTGGTAGAGCTCAGTTGTAGGAACTCAATTTCCTAAACTCTATCTTATTCATAATACGACGATGCCTACATCTAGAAAGACGGTTGGTAAGAGATTGTATGTGGATGTAAAAGAGTTGAGTCAAAGGAACTCGATTTTGCATGATGCTTATGATGGATAAATGTAAGGTTTTCAGCATATTATGTGTGTACTAAGACGTGTAAGCCTCTTGATAAGGAGCCTTAAGGCAAGAATATTTATCCACCCCTATGGTGAAAGGCAATGAGAGATTCAGAAGATAGATACAAATTTCAACAAGTAAAAGAAGCAAGATGAAGAAGGGTACGAGGTACCCAGTTAGTGAAGATTATCATTATTTAACATTCAGGAAGAGAGATATAAGCATTATGAGTTACTTTCAACAGTAACAGAGGTATGTACAATTGGCCACACCGATCTAAGTTATGCCCTATGGGAGCTAACAAATATGGTTTAAGAGAAGGACGGAATATCAGGATCCGACTGGGGTTAGAGTAACCCAAAATTATGGATGGATTGTTTGCGTTAGTTGACATTTCCGAAGGATATTGTAGATATGCTAATAGATCTCCTTATGAGACACCCAGATGGTGCACTCAAAAATAGTAGAGCTAGATATGAGTACTACAAAGATAGGTACTGAAATTCTTGAATGGATAAATATTACTTTAGTATGGCTCCCGTCCCTAGTAGAGAAAGAATGTTAGGCAACCCGAAGATCCAGTGGATGGAGCAAGGGGAGACAAAAGCAAAAGAATATCTTGTTCGAGTTTTCAGAATAAAGTGATAGACATAAATGTAGCAGGAAATAAGAAGAGAGTTAATGAAGCATTATGAGTAAGATGTGATACATGGATGACAACGGTAGAAAAGAAAAATGAAATTACAGTATTACATAGTCTATAGTAAAGGGAAGTAAAAGATGAGAGGTGTCAGGCCTGGAAACAACAAAAGAGTATAGACCATAAAGTCATATTCTCATTTTGAGAAATAAGTCCGCGACTCCAATGCTACTACTAGAAGGAAAAGTTAGACCCCAGAATAACAGAAATCAGTATGGGCTGGTGAACAAGATAAACTAAACATGAATTAGGGACTGAGTGAGGTGATAATGGATGATATCATGAGAATTTCAGATTTCGTTCTGGCGATAATAGAATGGACAACAGAAGAAGAATCATGAGAAATTCAGAGAATGGTCTTTTAGGAAGACGCTTCCTTAAAGCAAGCAATGTGAGAAAAGTTAAGCTTAAGGGACTGTATGTGCCAGTTATACTAAGTGTCACCCTCGCGAGTAAGGAAATTTGTTATCCTCGGTATAAAAGGATTACCGCAAGGTGAGTAAGGGTCATCGATGATGTGAAAAGACGCCAAAAATGAAGAGGCAAAACATCTATACGTAGATCATCGTAGCACTAAATCTTAGTACTCCCCTAAAGGGGGGGAATATGGAGTAATGTGGCATTAAGTCGGAAGTAAGTGTTTATAGTAACTATGGAATGGTAAAGGAAGAAAGCGATAAAAATGAGAAAGGAATGAGATTGCACCTATCCAAATCCTACAGATATGCTACGACTCCAGAACATAATGCAACTACAACACCGAGGAGAGGCAGTAAGGGTTTCCCCTAGGATGTTATTGATAAATAAGTGTGAATAAACACTTGAGACATAAGGAGCTAGTGCAAGAGGTAAGTTAAGACAAAGAAAATAACCCAAGAGGGATTACACGGAATATAGATATGAGAATGGGCCAACGAGTAGTTAGTAGTTGATTCAGGAAGAGCCTAGCTATGGCTAGATAAGAGTATACAGACAAATCAACATATCATGCAAGATAAACATAGTAAACCCAATATAGTGAATTCAACCTCGCAGTTATGACATCATAATCCTTGAGAAATATTAAGATAGAAGTTGGGGTAGTAACGGTACCGTATAAGGGTTACGGAGATAAAAGAGAGTGCGACTGGGAAGACAATCAAAATATCATCTCAGAAGCAACCCTACGAGCACAAGGGCATGAAGGTAAGTAAGGATAATTACAAGTAAGAAATAACATCAAAAATTCTATCAGGAATGCGATGTAATAAGCTCGCAGCTTTACAAGAGTCAGAGGGAGTACTACAATAAAAGACTAGCAGAGGAAATAAGGAAAAAGTCTCAACCTAAGCATAGTGACCTAAAGAGGAAATGGTTGTGTAACAACAGTCTCACAACAACATTGTATGCACTCCATAAGAAAGTGGCACCTACTGTGGTTAATGTACGGGGAGTAAAATCAGAAGTTATATTTGAGACCATGTGAGTTGCACAAAAATTCCGGCATGCGTGAGAACTAATATAAGCTAAGTATACACGCAACAAAAGGGGCAGAAAGACCAGAAAAAGTAACAGTTTACGTTTAAAGGAAGCTCAAAAGGAACAAAAGAGATTATGCACTTAAGACTTCAGAGTGATATCCATGCAGCATATATGTTGACATTTATACAGCCGTAGAAGACTCCGGTATAAGTTAAAAGAACGAATTGAGCCTAGGGCATAGACAAAGGATTGAATTGTCAGAAGATTATATCATGGATATTCCATAGCGCCCATGAAAGGCTAAAGTAATAATTAATATCAGGAGCCATAAATCGGAAGATAGATTAAGCCTATATAAAGGTTGATCAGAAGGAAGAGGAAACTAAAGAGTTACATCAACCAAGTAAATCAGGAGTCTCATTATTGGACCCAAAATAATATAGAAATCGTGATTGAAAACATTACAGAATCACCCTTAATATCAAGGGTACAAGAGAGATAGTACAACAACCGTATTCCATAACGGCTCTACGAGAAAGCCAGTTAGAAGAGTACCAGCCTCATAAGAAGTAAGTATGAAGCTCCCACCGGATTGTGTATGCACCAGAGGTGCAAGTATTATAATAGAGCTTCAAGTCGTGGATGTGAATTATACTATGTGGAAAGGAGATCATAAAAGAAATAGAAGATGTGAGGAGAGATTTTAATGTAAGTAAGGTAAAGGTGAACAACATACAAGATACTCAAATGCAGAAGGTTGTGAATAGTCCACACTTCAGATAGAAGGCCAGAAGCACTGAGACTCAGTATCCAAGAATGATAACGACATCGTCAGTGGAAGATTTTCCGGCCTATGGTTTCTATGTATCGAAAGGTCTAATTAAAAGAGTAAAGAAGAGTTAGAGACGATGTGATGTCTCGCTTGATGTTCCAGAATAACACGAGGAAATCTATGGTGCAAATAAGTTAAAGGAAGGTTGCGAGTAGTATAAATAGAGATGTGTAGGCCGTAAGCTAAAGTATGGCAAAGCGACAATTTTTTAGGAAGGCATAAGTAAGGATAAGAAAGGGCGAGTGAGAAGGTGACGAGAATGAATAAGTCCTCAGGATTAAGCCCATGAAAACAAGAGAGCTAATGGTTTCTCTAAGTTATAGAAAGCTCAGTATAGCCTGAGTGAACTCAAAGGAGTCTAAGACTAGTAGCATTTAGAAGAGATGGAATGCTGCCCTGGTAGTAGAATGAGGGTGTAATTGTGATAAATGAAAGATGGCATTTGGGCCTTCGATTGAGTAATTATTTCATGAATTGTAGAGGATTAAAATACACACGTGATGAAAATCACATTGGGATGCTATGAAATATGGTTATAAAAGTATAGTATCGCCCCCAGGTGGATCAGGAAAATCACTTCAAAAGTTCCACAATGCAGCGTAAGCCCTAGTGGCAATATATTACGTAAGAAGTTTCAAGTTATCAATGGAAGATTATAGATCAACATTGAGGTAAATCAACAATGGATGGGTAAAAGCTGCAAAGTACGAGATGAGATTAGGCCATCAGTCTTAAGATGAACAGTAATGAAGAAGCATTAAAAGACTTAGCTTTATGCATATAGGATAAGCAACGAGAGTAACCTGGAGTTTGGTAGCAGACCTCGGTAACGATAAATCAAAGTAAGAATTATTGTATAGTATGGCCTACTTAGATGAAGTAAAGCTAATGACGCCCAGAGGGACATCTTGACATAATTTTATATATGAACACAAAGTGAAGCCTAAATATTGGCTAAAAGCTTGAGGAAAAAGAATGAGAGAAAAATCGCATAGGCGCACTTACAAAGTCAGAGTCGTACAGGCTGCATGATATAAGGTAGCAACAGTTACAAGATTGGGAGGATTCCGATCATGAGTCGTGGTGTGAGAAAGAGGCCAAAAGGGGGGAATGCCCTGGCCTTTGGGATTCATTCACAGCACAGTTGCCTAGATGGCAAGAGGAGTACTAAAGTATTCGCAAGAGCTATAGGTTATGATAATGATAAGTGGACCAGTCAACATTCGAGGACGAATGTTACAAAGGGGGGAGTGATGTTACATCCTATGTTTTCGTACGTGAAAGTACGCCATAAGTAAATTGATGGAAGCTCGGAAATGAGATGTTACATCTCGCATTTTCGTATGTTGAAGTTTCATCATAAGTTAATCGACGTAAGCTCGGGAATGAGATTATTTTGGGATTATAAGTATTACGCTATTTCAAACAAGGGATAAGTAAATTCGTGAAGGTGAGAGGGTAAGCAAATCGAAGAAAATGAATTTTCGTCGAAGTTTGACATTTCGGGATAAAATACGGCCCGAGCTAAAATACCTGGTATTTATGAACTAGTGTCATACAAGGTACCACATGACCATAATAGTAAGGTGTACACAGTGTGTTAAAAGTGAGTAGTATTTTAAGTAATTTGAGATAATTCTTAATTATGTGGATATTTGATTAATAATTAATTTGAGTGGGAAGTTAACAAATTAATTAAAAGTTTGAGGACAATTATTTATGTAAGATCTTGGATAAGTATTAGGGGGCAAGTCACGTGAGATTATGGGAATGTGGCAGCCAAAGAGGTCTTGAATAATGACACTTAAATCACTTAATAAGGTGGCAAAAATTAAAGGATGTTTGGTGGCCAAATCATTCCCTAAAGTGGGGCCCACACCCAAAAGACCAAAGAGAGCTCTTAATCTCATTTTTGAATCTCTATAATTCAAAGAGAGATTCAGTAAAGATAAGGTTGCAATAGTAACATGAGTTTCTTCAATAATTCATACGAAGATGTTATTATGTAATGGCAGCATGAGCTTGCAAATTCAAAGGGAGCACGGTACAATCTTTCTCAAGAATATCATACAGATTTTTTCCTACTTCGATCCGCCGTCACGTGTTTTCGCAAAAGACGTGTGTTAGAGGAATTGTCAAGAGAATCGGTTCAGGTATCTTAAGGCTAAGCCCTTCCTTCATTTTGGCATGATCTCATAATTACATGTGTTTGATAACGAGGCATAAAGAGAAGTTCATACTCCCGAATTTATATACATTATCCTAGTTTCATAAATCAGAGTATTCTCCTTATCAGGACTTCATATTCAATTGAGTATTGCCTTCTTCCAGTCAAGAGAGCAAAGAGCCTATATATACAGTATTACAGTATTTTCATTACCATCGAGCTATAATCGATGGGCAGGCCCCTATTGGGCAACCTCTGATCAGATGGTAAGTTATATACTGAGCCTACTGTGGCCGAGCACCTATGAGCGAGCCCAGTTCGCCAAGATACAAAGCCTAGTATGGCCGAGCGCCTATGAGCGAGCCGACTATGGCAGAGAAGTTGTATATATACCGACCCCTATAGAGCCGAACAACTATTTTACTTTCTATATTGAGAGAGTTGAGTCAGTATCAGCAGGTAAGCATATCATTAGATTATCTTTGACTCCCAGTTACTTTCAGTTATTATATTATCGGTTTAGTTTCAGCTTTCAGTATATTACCTTACATACTCGGTACATTATTTGTACTGACGTCCTTTTTGCCTGGGGACGCTGTGTTTAATGCCCGAAAGTCTCGATAGACAGGTCGAGAGTCCTCCAAGTAGGCGATTAGCTCAGTGGAAGTGTTGGTGCACTCCATTTGCTCCGGAGTTGCTTGTTTGGTCAGTATGATTTAGATGTGTATTGTTTGGTATGGCCGGGCTCTGTCCCTACCTTTATGACAATTATGTATTATTAGAGGCTTGTAGACAGATGTCATGTACGTAAAAGATTGTATGGCCTTGTCGGCCTATGTTCAGTGTACGAGTGGTTATTTTGGTCTTATAGGCCCATATGTCTTATGTATAAGTTGGTATTACATGTTGTATTCTACCTATCTCAAGGCAGCCTCTGCGGCTCAGTTATCTATGATAGTATGATAAGAAAAGATAGGTTATATTGGTACTCGGTTGAGTAAGGTACCGGGTGCCGGTTTTGCCCCCCAGGTTCGTGGCGTGACAATTTTCAAGGATTGGAACGGGGTAAGAGTTTTTGACTCGGATTTGTGTATTATTCATGATTCCATCATTGTTTTTATCATTTAATTAGTGTTTTATGTTAGAGAAATTAGGGATTTTGTGAAAACTTTCCTAAACTATAAATTGAGGATTTGAAGTTCGATTTGAGGTCGGAATTGGATAATTTTTGTATGATTGGACTCGTATCTGAATGGGTGTTAGAATTTTGTAAGTTTGGTCGATTTTCGAAGTGCAGGCCTGGTGTTTACTTTTTGAGATGACTTTTTGATTTTCTTTAAAGATTACAACTTTAATATCCGGAATCGTTTCCTATGGTTTGTATTTATGGTATTAAGTTGTTTTGGCTAGATTTGAGCCGTCCAGAGTTGGATTTTCATGGGAAAGGCTTACTAGCGGGTTGATTTAGCTTGTTTGAGGTAAGTATCTTGTCTAACTTTGTGTGGTGAAACTACCCCTTAGGACTTGGGTTGATTTTTATTGTTTTTATTATGTAAAAGACGTGTACATGAGGTGACGGGTGTGTACCCGGGGTTGTATAGGGTATTTTGACCGGTTTAGGCTCTTAGACTCTTTCCTACATTTAATTAGGCCCAGCTGTTGGTAGAAGCCCGGGATGAGCAGTTTAGACTAATGCACCAAGATCATACAATCACAAAGTTTAGGATGCGGGAAATAGCTGAATATACCGCCAACAAATGCAATGACTGTGAACAGATGACCAAGGCCATGTTCTTCGCCACGGTGTTGACTTTTGCCCGCCAGGTTATGCTTGATCTAGAGGCTCTTTCAGATTTGGTCTTCCATTGTATTAGTTGTTTTTATTATCGAGTATGTAGTTTACTTTCATATCACGAGTCTGTTGTTTTGCCCATTTCGAGTCTGTTGTTTATTGTTTGTTTCGAGTCTGTTGATTATCTTTCATTTTTGAGTTTGTATGTTCCTTTTCGGAGTCAGTTAATGTCGTTTTGAGTCTTTGTAATGAAAAACACACAAATATTTTATTTAATGAAATATTAAAAATCCAAAAATTCTCTGTTTTTATTTACATTTATCTCCCTGAACTATGTAATGGTCTAATTCATACGACGTCATGATACATAGGCAATCCTCATCGGATGCGATCAAAACCATAAATAAACCGAGTGAAAAGCAAACAAAAAGAAGAAAAACAAAGAGTGATGAAACAAGAAAAAAGAGCTTGAAGTGAACGAAAAGAGTTGGAGAGTAAATGAGGCAATAAGGGCCGAGATGAAACATGCAACCATTCAAACACGATAGAAGCGTTTTAACTGCTAGGTGCATTACATCCCAACATGCAATTTTCTATCTGTTAAATGCTCTGAACTAACAAGTTTGTTGTGTGTGCTCAAAGTCAGGTTCCATTTTAAGGTGGTTGGTTTTGTGGTATTTTGGCTTCCCATCCGTACTTTACCCGCTCAAAAGAAAGGTTCCAATGGCTTCTGAGAGTACTCTATCAATCGTCAATCCTGAGGATAGCCCAGCACCAGCTATTCCGCTAGAGTCAGTTGTGGCCAAGGAAAATTGAATGTTGCGCCTACGTATGATGGAGATGTTGGATGCATGGAATAATGGGAAAGAACTTCCAAGTGCCATACCTGGATTTCCAGAACTGATTTCCAGAACGGCCGGGGCCACTAATATCCCTATGACGAACCTGTTTATTCTGTACGGGTACCCTTCCATGCCAAACAATATTTGAAGAATTCCTTATGTGATTCGTCCCCATGCACCGGTTTCAAGGGTACCACCGGTAGTTTTATCTGTAGCACACGTTTTCACTACATAACAACCAAACATACCCAGGCCGTACACCGAGCCTCAAACCCTCACTTTCCACCAGAAGTCACATATGTCACCTCAGATTCATTTACCCAACCTCCTCAATATGACTTTACTGTTGAGCAAGAGAAAGTTGTTAAAAATCCTGAGCAGGAAGAAATGGCTCGAAAGATGAAGAGTCTAGAGCAAAGCTTAAAAAATATGCAAGGCTTGAGCGGCCAAAAGAGTGTCTCTTATTCCGATCTATGCTTGTTCCCACATGTACATTTGTCAGCTGGCTTTAAGACCCCTAAATTTGAAAAGTATGATGGGCACGAAGACCCGATAGCCCACTTGAAATGATACTACTACCAGCTGAGGGGTGTTGGTAGGAAGGAAAAGTTACTAATGGCCTACTTCGGAGAAAGCCTCACATGAATGGCGTCTAAAAAGTATATGGATCAGAAAATTGCCCATTGTCACGTATGGGATGATCTAGCCCGGGATTTCGTCTGTCAGTTCTAATACTGTCACGCCCCAATATCGGGAAGCGCGACTGGCACTCAACCGAGTGAACCCGGCCAAGCAAGCCTGTTAGATACTATCTACCCAATTAACCCATGATCAAGAAAAGATGTGATTTCATTAATTAGACAGAAGGAAGTTCATACACACAACATTAATTCATTTTATTAACTATTTCGCCTTTAAGTCCCAGAATACACTGATTCTTATAGTCTAAGTGGAACAAGTGATCAAACACAATATATACTAGTTTAACATTCCCAACACCCATATACAACCCACATAGTGTCTACGGAGCCTCTAAAGATACAAAAGAGAGTAAAGATGGTGCCGTCAACAAGGCCCCAGCTATACCTCAAAAGTGACCACAATATGAATAAAAGGTACAATACAAGACCACGGAATGAAAAGGGGCTCACCGAGTCTGCTGAGAAGAGGATGCAGCACTATCTGTGATCAACATTGTCTGCTATGTAACCACTTGCATCCATTTAAAGATGCAGCACCCCCGGCAAAAGGGACGTTAGTACCGTCGAATAGAACTAGTATGTAAAGCTAAATACCAACTCAATAGAATGAATAATAATACAAGAGGAACAGCCAAGAATTCAATAAGGGCTTCAAATAATATTAAAATAACACGTTAAGGATCATATACATTTTTGAGTCAATTTCCATATTATTAGGTTGGGTGGTCTTTAGTACCGATATTTCACAATTCACAATACCTATGTATTCTTACACGGAGTCCGATCTCGGCCCGATCAACTAGGCCATCTCATTTGAGACATTACCACAATTTCATTATAATTTCCAACACAGTGCCATCATGTATGCGGCATGGCGTTCGATCACGGCCCAATCGGCTAGGCCATCTCATTTGAGACATCAACCATTTTCACAATTTCATCCATAATACCACCATGTTCTTACACGGAGTCCGATCTCAGCCCGATCGGCTAAGCCATCTCGTTTGAGACATCAACCATATTCATAATTTTGCACACAATACCACCGTGTTCTTACACGGAGTCCGATCTCGGCCCGATTGGCTAGGCCATCTCATTTGAGACATCACCCATATTCAATCAGTCATCTCAATTCATATTTCTTTCCCTTACTTTCAATATAATGGCATGAATGGCCCCAATTATAAAGTTATTCTTGGCGCTAGGCCGTATTTCATAATTCAAGTTTTTTTTCCACATCCCAATATTATTATCATCAACAACAATAAGGCTTCCCATTCAAGACATTAAATTCACATATGAGCAATTTAGGAAATCTTAGTCACATAGAGGCTTTTCATACAATTTGGCATAACAACCTTTATTTTGATTTTGACATGAAGTCTTAACATTGCTATCATATATTTCACATTTTGAACGCATCCTCAAATAACAAGCTATCATGATGAAGCATTTAGAATAAATATTGAACTTATATTTTCCAACACAAACACATTAGAAATCGCCAATTCTATAATGATCAAGGGCTTACTACAACTACATGAACATGTAGGGTTTGATTCTAAGAAGAAGGGGGGTTTAGCCAACATTCCTCAATTGATCTTCTCAAACTCTAAAATAATCCGGAATTCTTAGAAACTTCAATCTATTTTAGAAATATAACAAGTTGGATCAAAATTAGGAATATGGTCATGATTCTAGCTCATTCGAGCATATTATAAAATACTAGGTATGCATCAATGTTTTAAGGCCCTTTTTGTGGAAGATTTCATCATTCCCCAACCCAGTCTCTATCATTTTTAGCTCACAATCTTCCCACATACTACAAGGATACATGCATGCAAGGTAAGCACTCCCATCCCCATGAATTACCTTACTAATGGCCCATTCTAGTTACATTTTGAAATTAAGAGTTTAGGTGATAGAATCGTACCTCTTAGGAAGAAGACCTAGATGCCTCTTTTGATAATCTTCAAGATTTTAAGTGAGAATTGAAGAGAAATGTGATGAAGATCACTTCTCCCTCTAGAACCCTCTCTCTCACTCTAAAAATATCAGAAAATATGATCAAAATGGTCCATGGGAGATGTTTTAACGAAATAGGGTCGGGTTTAACAACCCCAAAATTAAAGCTCTAGAATGGGTTATGAGGTCGCCTATGCGACCGCATAGTGGTTATGCAGTCCGCGAAATAACCGCAAAAATGGGGGCCAGCACTGAAAAGAAACTGGTCTGGTTTGTGATCACTATGCGGCCCACAGTCTTGTTCTGTGATCGCATAATGCACCGCATAATGGTTCTACGGTCGCATAGTGTACCGCAGAACCTCCCTCTGAAAAATCCCAAGGTGGGATATGCGACAGGAATACGGCCCGTGAAACGTTTATGAGGTCGCATAATGGCCGCGAAATTGGACATCAAAAATTCCCCAGAAATCTGCCCCACTCTGCGACCAGTCTGCGGTCCGCTGAGTGGTTTCGGGTCCATTATTAGTACCTTGTACAACTTAGTTTTCCATACCTCACACCAGCAGTCCCAAATTTAACTAACTCCTCAAATTTCCAAAACTTTCGCTACAGTTTTCTTTGTAACTAGGCATATCCACCTATCAGAGAGCCCCAGAATGACATCCTAACAACATGTACAGAATCCAACAATGTAGCATAACTCATAACAACACCAACCGTGGCCTCATTTAAACAACATATAATCAAAAGTAACACCTTTACATTAACTGAAAAAATGATACAAAATTCATAGGCGACAAGTTGATAAAAGGATTACACAACTATTCAAATAAGTAAGGATACTTCTTCTTCATCTCTTCCTCGGCCTCCCAACTGGCATCTTCAACCTCTTGGTTTCACCATAACACCTTCACGGAGGCAATTTATTTATTCATCAACTTTCGGACTTGCCTATCAAGAATGGCAACTGGAATTTATTCATATGATAATTCTTCATTAACCTCAATGGTTTCAACTGGCACAATAGCTGACGGATCTCCAACTACCTTCTTCAACATAGACACATGGTAGCTCAAGCTTGTACGCCACCTAGCCAATTCTCTAAGTGATTTTGAATGGCCCGACATACCTCGGATATAATTTCCCTTTTTTTCCCAAACCGCATAATACCCTTCATGGGGGAAACCTTCAAGAATACCCAATCATCTTCTTTGAACTCTAAGTCTTTGCGACGAACATCCGAATAGCATTTTTCACGACTCTGGACAGTTTTCAACCGTTCCTTTATGATCTTAGCTTTTTCCATAGCCTGATGTACAAGGTTTGGCCCTATCAACTCTGCTTTCCCAATCTCGAACCACCAAATGAGAGATCTACATCTCCTACAATATAATGCCTCAAATGGTGCAATCTGAATACTTGCATGAAAGTTGTTGTTATAAGCAAACTCTATGAGTGGAAAATGATCATCCTAGCCACCCTTAAAATCAAGAACACAAGCACGCAACATGTCCTCAAGCGTCTGAATAATTTGCTCTGCTTGCCCATCAGTCTATGGATGGAAGGATGTACTAAGATTCACCTGATTACCCAGACCTTGCTGAAATGTCTTCCAAAAATTAGCCATGAGCTGAGCCCCTCGATCGGATATGATGGAAACTGGAGTGCCATGTAGTCTGACTATTTCCTTGATATACAACTGAGCATATTGTTCCGCTGTGTTGGTAGATTTAACAGGCAAGAAGTGTGCTGATTTTGTGAGTCGGTTCACGATCACCCAAATTGAGTCAAACTTGCACAGAGTGCGCTGTAATCCTACCACAAAATCCATATTAATCATCTCCCACTTCCACATTGGAATTTCTATGTTATGTGCCAACCCACTAGGCCGTTGATGTTCGGCCTTCACTTGCTGACAATTCGGACACTTTGTCACAAAGT
This sequence comes from Nicotiana tomentosiformis, assembly GCF_000390325.3. Classification (NCBI taxonomy): domain Eukaryota; kingdom Viridiplantae; phylum Streptophyta; class Magnoliopsida; order Solanales; family Solanaceae; genus Nicotiana; species Nicotiana tomentosiformis. The sequence continues at coordinate 76,306,276 of NC_090822.1, read as the reverse complement.
CTGCCACATTCCTTTTCATGTCATTCCACCAATAGGTTTCCTTAAGGTCGTGATACATCTTTGTAGAACTTGGATGTACAGAATACCTAGAAGCGTGAGCCTCAGTCATGAATCTTTCCCGGAGACCATCTATATCCGGAACACATAGTCGCCCTTGGTACCTTAGTGTACCATCATCCATCCCAAGAGCAAAAGCCGTAGTCTTATGTTTTTGAATCCCCTCCTTCAATTGCACCAAAAATGGATCGTTGTATTGTTTCTCTTTGACTTGCACAACAAGTGATGATTCAACCCTATTTTGCACAATTACCCCTCCTTCACTAGAGTCCGTAAGACGAACTCCCAAACTAGCCAATCGATGGACTTCCTTGGACAATGGCCTTTGATATACCTCCAAGTGAGCCAAACTACCCATAGATTTCTGGCTAAGAGTATCTGCCATAACATTGGCTTTCCCTGGGTGATATGGAATATCGATGTCGTAATCCTTGAGTAACGCAAGCCATCTTCTTTGTCTCAGATTCATCTCCTTTTATTTGAAAATATATTGAACCCTCTTGTGGTCCGTGAATACCTCCACATGGACCCCATACAAATAGTGATACCAAATTTCAATGCAAAAACAACCACCGCTTGTTCTAAGTCATGTGTTGGATAATTCTTTTCATGATTTTTGAGTTGCCTAGAAGCATATGCTATAACATTGTCGTGTTGCGTTAATACATTCCCAAGCCCAATTCTTGAAGCATCGCAATATACCATAAACCCTTTTGTACCCTATGGCAGGGTCAACATCGGTGTCGTAGTCAATTTCGATTTTAACTCCTGGACGCTCCTTTCGCAAGCATCGGACCATTGGAACTTAACTGCCTTCTGAGTCAATTTAGTCAATAGAGAGGCAAGAGTAGAGAACCCCTCCACAAACTTCCTGTAATACCATGTTAAGCCCAAGAATCTGCCAATCTCAGTTAGCGTTGTAGGTCTGGGCCAATTCTTTACTGCTGAAATATTTTGAGGATCAACCTTGATTCCTTCTCTAGAGACAACATGACCTAAGAATGTGACAGATTCGAGCCAAAATTCGCACTTTAAAAACTTCGCATACAATTAGTGTAGATGAAGGGTCTGTAAAACTGCCTCTTTTTTAGAGAAGATTTTCTACCCCGCATGCCTTGAGATGATCGGCATGGTCCTCCTGATCTCGTGAATACACAAGAATATCGGCAATGAACACTATCACAAAGGAGTCAGGGAAAGGCTTGAAAACCGGATTCATAAGATCCATGAAAGCTGCTGGGGCATTTCTTAGCCCAAAATACATTACCAAAAATTCAAAGTGCCCATACCGGGTTTTGAAAGCTGTTTTGGGAATATCCTGCTCCCTGATCTTCAATTGGTGGTACCCGAATCGTAAATCAATTTTGAAGAAGTATCTAGCACCCTATAACTGATCAAACAAATCATCTATTCTTGGTAGTGGGTATTTGTTTTTGATTTTGACTTTGTTGAGCTGCTGGTAGTCAATGCACATCCTCAATGATCCATCTTTCTTCTTCACAAAGAGGACCGGTGCGCCCCATGGTGATACACTCAGTCAGATGAAACCATTTTCTTACGAATCCTTCAATTGTTCCTTTAATTCCTTCAATTCTGTTGCTTCCATCCTATAGGTCAGAATAGATATAGGTTGTGTGCCTGGCATCACATCAATCCCAAAATTAATCTCCATGTCTGGCGAAATCCCGGGGAGCACATCAGGAAAGACCTCTAGAAATTCATTCACAACTGGCACTGACTCGAGGGTAGGTGCCTCAGCAGTGGTGTCCGTAACTCGGACCAAATGGTAAATACACCCCTCGTTAATCATCTTTGTAGCCTTAAGGTAAGAAATAAACCTACCTTTTGGTATCACATTATCCCCCTTCCACTCAATAGCTGGCTCATTAGGAAACTCAAACCTCACAGTTCTAGTTCGGCAATCGAGCTTGGCAAAACATGAATAAAGCCAATCCATTCCAATAACTACATCAAAATCAACCATCCCCAATTCAATGAGATCAGCCACGGTGTCCCGACCACGCACCGTGACAACATAACCCTTATAAACTCATGCGGACACAATAGACTTGCCAACCGGAGTAGATACAGAGAACGTCTCAGGGAGTTATTCCGGTTCTATCCCAAATTCCATAGCAACATAAGGGGTAACATAGGACAAGGTGGAACTGGGATCAATAAGAGCATATACATCATGAGTTTGGACAGTCAATATACATATAACAACATCTAGAGAAGCCTCTGCATTCTAGCAACCTCTCATATCATAGAAATGGTTGGGTCCTCCTGAACTATGCACGGAACCCCTAGCTTCACCACGCCCTGCTGATGCTAGAGTGCCTCGAGCTGGAGGGGGTGCTGAAGATATAGCAGTTGCAGAACTGGATGGTTGTGTTGTGCCCCTGCCCGTACCCTGGCGGGATGAACGACACTCCCTCTGAATATGATCCCTCAATCTACACCCGTAACATATAGGTAGGTCTATGTAGCAGATCCCTGAGTGCATCCTCCCACACCTGGGGAATGGGGGCCTCCGTTGTTGCGGGAATCTCCCTCCTGGTCGGCCCTGATGGTGAGGTTCCCTACTGCCCTGATTGGGCCTAAAGAGACTCCCATGCTGCTGATTGTGCCCCGCTGGTGGTGTACTAGCTGAAGACTGAGCATGATAATGGGTTGGCCCAGATGAGCCTCCCCTGAAAGTTGATCCCCCCCCCCACCAAACGACTCCCCAAAGTTGCCCGCGGATCGGGCCTTGCTGGTACCCTCTCGCTCTCTCATGTTCTTCAACTTATGGTCTTCTGTAGCTTGAGCAAATGCTACCATTTTCCCATAGTTCATGTCTGAATTCAAGGCAGGTGTAGCGACCTCATTGATAACCAAGGGGCTAAGGCCCTGCACAAACCAGCGCACTCTAGCCTCTATAATAAGCAACATGTGAATAGCATATTTTGACAGGCGCGTGAACTCCATGTGATACTCCCACACACTCTTACTCCCTTGCTTAAGATTCTCAAACTCTGCGGCACGGGCTGCCCTAGTCTCAACAGGCAAGAAATGGTCTTTAAAGGCATCAACAAACTCACTCCATTTCGCTGGAGGGCTCCCTCCTCCCGAATGTCCTCCCATAGCTCAAACTATGAATATGCCACCCCCTTCAGATGGTAGGCGGCCAACTCCACTTCCTCCGTCTTAGTAGTGCGCATTACCTAGAGAGTCTTATGCATCTCATCAACGAAGTCCTATGGGTCCTCCTCGAGATTAGCACCCATGAACACCGGAGGATCCAACTATAGAAATCTGTTCACCGTAGAACTAGTAGAATCCCCTTGTTGGCTAGACGAAGTGGGTGCAACATTTGATTTATGGGCTTGAGAATCCACTATCCGTGTCAGCATCTAAATAGCTCCCCGAAGATCCCCACCAAAAATTCCAGAACCGGAAGTTGGGGCTGGAGGTGGAATCGGAATATCAGGTGGAGGAACTGTCGCACCTTCAGTAGGTGTAGGAACTTGTGTGGCCAGGGGCGGAGCTACAGTAGTGGGTGCGGGTTTGGGCGAACCCAGTGACTTTTTTCAGAACCCTGTATTTGTATTGAAATATTTACTAAATCTATATAAATATATACTGCCGAACCCAGTAACAAAAGAGATCTTGGTTCAACGGTAAGGGTTGTGGGTTCGCTGAGAAAGATGGGGGTTCGATTCCCGCTGAAAGCAGTATTTTATTTTAAAATTTAGAACCCACACACTTAAATCCCTAGCTTCGCCTCTGGGTGTGGCCTGGGCCGGTGTAGTGGAATTAGGTAGTGTAGCAGTCGGGGGATTATCCTCACCTTTCGGGTGTTCACCCGCATCATCAAATAAAGGGTCAACTGCCACTCCTAATGCGGTGTTGGCTCCTTGGCCAGTTCTTGCTCTCCTCTTAGGTGCCATATACTGAAAGTAAAGGAATGCACGAGTTAGAGGAGGAACAGTTGCACATTTAGTTTCATCGCACGATCCAGAATATCAAATAAGGGTATTGTTCCTAAATGTCCAAGTAGCCTCCAACTTATAGATGTGGTCGACAACACACAGATAAGGACTCTACCAGACACGGCTTTGAGACATCCTAGGATACTTTAAAACCTTAGGCTCTGATACCAAGTTTGTCACGTCCCAATCTCGAGAAGCGCGACCGGCGCTCAATCGAGTGAACCCGGCCGAACAAGCCTGTTAGATACTATCTACCCAATTAACCCATGATCAAAAAAAGACGTGATTTCATTAATTAGACATAAGGAATTTCATACATACAACATTAATCTGTTTCATTAGCTATTTCGCCTTTAAGTCTCAAAATACACTGATTCTTATAGTCTGAGTGGAACAAGTGATCAAAAACAACATATACTTGTTTAACATTCCCAACACCCATATACAACCCATATAGTATCTACAGAGCCTCTAAAGATACAAAAGAGAGTAAAGATGGTGCCGGCAACAAGGCCCCGGCTATATCTCAAAAGTTACCACAATATGAATAAAAGGTACAATACAAGAACTCGGAATGGAATGGGGCTCACCGAGTCCACTGAGAAGAGGATGCAGCACTATATGTAATCAACATTGTCTGTTATGTAACCACCTACATCTATTTAAAGATGCAGTGCCCCCGGCAAAAAGGACGTTACTACCGTCGAATAGCACTAGTATGTAAAGCTAAACACCAACTCAATAGAATGAATAATAATACAAGAGGAACAGTCAAGAATTCAATAAGGGCTTCAAATAATATTAAAATAACAAGTTAAGGATCATATACATTTTTGAGTCAATTTCCATATTATTAGGTTGGGTGGTCTTTAGTACCGATATTTCACAATTCACAATACCTTCATATTCTTACACGGAGTCAGATATCGGCCCGATCGGCTAGGCCATCTTATTTGAGACATTACCACAATTTCATTATAATTTCCAGCACAGATCCACCATGTGTGTGGCATGGCGTTCGATCATGGCCCGATCGACTAGGCCATCTCATTTGAGACATCAACCATTTTCACAATTTCATCCACAATACCACCGTGATCTTACACAGAATCCGATCTCGGCCCGATCGGCTAGGTCATCTCATTTGAGACATCAACCATATTCACAATTTTGCACACAATACCACTGTGTTCTTACACGGAGTCCGATCTCGGCCCGATCGACTAAGCCATCTCATTTGAGACATCACCCATATTCAATCAGTCATCTCAATTCATATTTCTTTCCCATACTTTCAATATAATGGCACGAGTGGCCCCAATTATAAATTTATTCTTGGCGCTAGGCCGTATTTCATAATTCAAGTTCTTTTTCACATCCCAACATTATTATTATCAACAACAATAAGGCTTCCCATTCAAGACGTTAAATTCACATATGGGCAATTTAGGAAATCTTAGGCACATAGAGGCTTTTCATACAATTTGGCATAACAATCTTTATTTTGATCTTGACATAAAGTCTTAACATTGCTAGCACATATTCCACATTTTGAATGCATCCTCAAATAACAAGATATCATGATGAAGCATTTAGAATAAATATTGAACTTACATTCTCCAACACAAACGCATTAGAAATCGCCAATTCCATAATGATCAAGGGCTTACTCCAACTACATGAACAATGTGGGGTTTGATTCTAAGAAGAAGGAGAGTTTAGCCAACATACCTCAATTTCTCAAACTCTAAAATGATCCTGAATTCTTAGAAACTTCAATTTATTTTAGAAATATAACAAGTTGGACGTAAATTAGGAAGATGATCGTGATTCTAGCTCATTTGAGCATATTATCAAACACTAGGTGTGCATCAATGTTTTAAGGCCCTTTTGTGGAAGATTCCATCATTCCCCAACCTATTCTCTATCATTTTTATCTCACAATCTTCCCACATACTACAAGGATACATGCATGCAAGGTAAGAACTCCCATCCCCATGAATTACCTTACTAATGGCTCATTCTAGTTACATTTTGAAATTAAGAGTTTGGGTGATAGAATCTTACCTCTTAGGAAAAAGACCTAGATGCCTCTCTTGATAATCTTCAAGATTATAAGTGAGAATTGAAGAGCAATGTGATGAAGATCACTTCTCCCTCTAAGACCCTCTCTCTCACTCTAAAAATATCAGAAAATATTATCAAAATGGTTCAAGGAATGTGTTTTAACAAAATAGGGTCGAGTTTAAAAACCCTAAAATTGAATCTCTGGAACGGGTTCTGCGGTCGCATATGCAACCACATAGTAGTTATGCGGTCCACGAAATAACCGCAAAAATGGGGGCCAGAACTGGAAAGAAACTGGTCTGGTCTGCGATCAATATGCGGCCCGTACACCTGTTCTACTGTCGCATAATGCACCGCAGAATTGTTCTGCGGTCACATAGTGCACCGCAAAACCTCCCTCCAAAAAATCCCAAGGTGGGATATGCGACAAGAATGTGGCCCGCAAAACGTTTATGCGGTCGCATAATGGCCCCACTCTGCAACCAGTGTGTGGTCCGCAGAGTGGTTCTGCGGCCGCGGAATAGGGCGCAGAAATACGTACTTCAGCCCAACATTTTCCTTCAACTCCCATCGCACTGTACAATACAAAAAGTCTAAACTGCGGCGAACAAGCTCGACGCGAAGAATTTCTACTATTATTAACCTCTACGCCTACTTTGGCATCATCGAATCCGGGGGTTTAGGAAAAGGTTTACGGGGCCTTACAAATACAACATGGACATTGCACCTAATATAAACTCTTTGCCCAATTTGAAGAATAAACCCACGAAAAGTTTCCATGAATAGGTAATCAAGTGGAGAGAGCAGGCCACAAGGGTAAAGCCTCTGATGGATGAGATCAAAATGATCACGGTGTTTCTGCAATACCAACAACCAAAATATTTCCAAAATACGATGTCGTCCATGGGAAAGCAGTTTGCTGAGGCCACCAAGATCGAGGAGAATGTAGAGAATGGTTTAAAAATAGGCCGAATCTTGAGTCAGGCTGCCTTTAAAGCCACATCACACGCCATTCAAAATGGCTCGGGGGTTTGGCAAATAAAAAGAAGAGAGGAGAGGGAGCCAATCTGGCTTCGAGTTCGAGGGGGCCCCGAAGATCTTTGAACCAAACATATATGCCTCACAGAACCCCATAACATTATTAACCTCATCAGGATGTTGCATATGTCATGGCACCACCTCACTATGCGGTGATCAAAGCACAACCCTATACACGACCACAAAACTACCAACATAGAGCTCCACCTCCAAATATTTCTGTCCCTACCAAGCTCTATATAATTTCCATCCTCAACAAAATGTACCCCAATACAACCTCGATCTAAGGGATCCCCCAGTAGAAACCAGTTCACCCCTATTGGTGAGTCATACTCAAGTTTATTTCAGAAGCTGATTAGATTGGGTTTACTACAACCCGTGGTTCCAAATCAGCCAAACTTTGAATCGCGTTCATACCAGGCCAATGCTAGATGTGAGTAACGTTCGGGGGGTGGTGGGCCATGGCACAGAAGACTGTTGGACCCTCAAGAGGGCAATAGATGACTTGATTGAGGCCAAAGCAACAGTTCTTAGGAAAGAAGAGGTCCCTAATATAACTAACAATCCATTGACCGCTCATAACAATGGGCCAGTCATCAGGATGATCTGTGATGATCGAGAGTTTAATATAGTGCTGAAAGCCATTATCGCCATTGATACATCTGAGTTGAAATCCAAAGCAGTCACAAAGCCCGAAAAGAAGGAAACTTTGGTCCCTCAGGTCGTTGAAACCAAAATTGATCGTGCTCCAGAAAAGAAATTGGTTCTTTATGTACCAAAAGCATCAGGGACAGAACAACATTTCCTCAATATCCCAAAGAAAGTTGATGAGATAAAGCTTACGATGAACGTACCCAAGTTGTACATACCAAGAGGACCACCACAGGTGGTGCGGGGATCGAGGAGCCTGTGGTCATCATACCCGCACCCCAGAGTCAAGTGAAAGATACTAAGGCAGTCCCCTAGAACTACAATAAAATTGTTGTTACCTATAAGGGGAAACAAATCGAAGGAGAGGTGAATGAAACGACCCGGACTGGGAGGTACTATAGCCCGGACAAGTTGAGAAAAGCCAAGCAAAACAGAGATAATCAAATGCCTCCAAAGAAACCCGTTAGAAATGACGAAGCTGAAGAGTTCTTCAAGAAAATGAAAGCTCCAGAATACTCAATAGTCGATCAACTCCAAAAAACCCCCTCTCAAATATCATTCTTGTCTCTGATGTTGAGTTCGGAGGAACATCGAAAGGTATTTCTTAAGACTCTGAATGAGGCTTACATATCAGATGAGGCAACTGTGTCACCGCTGGAGAGGATGGCCTAAATATTCTTTGAAGTCAATAAAATATCTTTTAGCAAGAGTGAATTGTCTGCAGAGAGAATTGCACACAACACAGCCCTTCACTTGACTGTTAAGTGCGAAGGATATTACATGAAAAGGGTTATGTTGGATGGTGTCTCAAGAGTATATATTTATCCTCTATCAACACTCTAAATAATGGAAATTGGTACGTAACAGATCCGTGCCAATAATGTCTATGTTTGAGCTTTTGATGGAATCAAGAGGGACAATATTGGTGAAATTAACTTGGTTTTGACTATTGGCCCAGTGGATTTTGAGGTGACCTATCAAGGGCTGGACATGGAGACATCTTATAACTTTCTCCTTGACAGAACCTAGATCCATTTTGTCAGAGCTACTCCCTCCACGCTCTGCCAGATGGTCAACTATGAGCACGACAATCAAAAAATTGCACGACAATCAGGAAATTATCGTCCATTGAGAGGATGAGCAATCCATCTATCGGGACCCCTCATTCACATACCTTGAAGCAAGAGAAGGCAGTGAACATATTTTCTACCATGCCTTTTAAATTATGGTAGCTAACCAATTTGAAGAAGGGGGGCCCCGCTGACTCAGCCTTGTTTATCAAGCGCCACAGTTATAGTCGTCACTCAAATGATCAGAAATGGGTACAATCCCGGAAAGGTGCTGGGGGCATCTCTGTAGGGGATTAGTCAGGCCATCTCTCCAATCACGAATGAGAAGACCTCCGGGCTAGATTTCCAACCCTCATCAGCTGATATAAGATGGGCCAAGGAACACAAAGTATGGGTCCTTTCAAAGCCTATCCCACATCTCTCACGGTCCTTTGTCAAACCAAAATATGAGGAAGAAGAGGAAGAGGCCTTCATGGCCGAGGAAATAAATAAGATTTGTGGAGTTCTGAAACAGATGCTATATGAGTCAAATATGGTCTAGCCTGGGAGAGGCACAAGCCATGCCGAGGTGCAATATGTGGGCCCTGATTTCAAGCTCAAAAATTAGGATGTTGCCCCATTCCCTGTCAGACAGGTAGTCAGTTTTGCTGTCTTTTCTATATTTCGGGTTATTTAAGGGAGTAATCCGAATATTTTTACTTTATTGTATTACTTTATGATGTAAACCCTTCTATCTTTCAAATTCAATGAAATGAAATTAATATTTCATCGTCCATGATTGTCTTTGTCTTTTTCCTGATTTTGTTATTTTTCTTATCTTCTTTTCAGTTCTATTAATGAGGACTTTAATAACATGACATGCTTGTGGACTTCATGCCCAGATTCTAAAATATTATCTAACTTCAAAATAATGAATCAAGAAGCAGAATATGATGAAGATGAGGCTTTTATTAAAATAAACAGAGAATTGAAATAATTTGAGAATAACCCTAAGCTGAACTTAAATGAAACCGAGCCAATTAATTTGGGAAACTCATAAGAGGTCAAGAAAACAAAGATAAGCATCCATACGAATCAGAAAACTAGGGATGTCTTGATCCAATTGTTATTTGAGTTCAAAGATGTGTTTGCATAGTCGTATGATGATATGCCAGGACGAAATGTTATTTGGTGGTACATAAACTGCCTACACACCCCGATTTTCCACCTACCCAATAGAAGCAACGAAAATTCAAAACTGACATCAGTGATAAGATAAAGGAAATGATCAAAAAACAATTGAAAGTCGGTGTGATCCGAGTTGTTCGATACACCACATGGTTGGTTAACGTGGTACCAGTGTCAAAGAAAGATGGGAAAACCCGAGTATGTATTGATTATTGGGATCTGAACAAAGCGAGTCTTAAAGACAACTTCCTCTTACCAGATATACACATCCTCATTGATCACTTTGCCAAATATGAAATACAGTCTTTTGTGAATTGTTATGCTGGGTATCATAAAGTTCTGATGGAAAGAAAAGACCATTTTTACCAAATCACGGGGCACGTACTGTTACAAGGTTATGCCTTTCAGAAGCAACTCATATGAGGGCTATGACTGCCATTTTGCATGAGATAATGCATCAGAAAATCGAGGTGTATATGGATAATGTGATTATCAAGTTCAGAACGCAAGAAGACCATGTGCCAGATTTGAGAAAGTTTTTTGAAAGGCTTCGCAAGTACGATTTGAAACTGAATCTAGCTAAATGTGCGTTTGGAGTTCCGTCTGAATAGATTTTGGGATTTATAGTCAGTCGTAGGGGCATTGAGTTGGATCCGTCAAAGACAAAGTCCATTCGAGACTTGCCACTCCGAAAAGCAAGAACGAGGTCATGAGTCCGCTCGGAAGATTGAACTACATTAGCAGGTTTATTTCTCAATTCACTAAGACTTGCGAGCCCATGTTCAAGCTATTGAAAAAAGATGCAACAATTAAATGGACGAATGAGTGTCAAGAGGCTTTTGATAAAATCAAAGAATATCTGTCATATCCGCCTGTGTTGATTCCACCCGAACCGGGAAGACCTTTGCTCTTGTATCTGACGGTTTTGGAAAATTCTTTCGGATGTGTCCTGGGGCAACATGATGTATCCGGGAAAAGAGAACATGCAATCTATTATCGGATCAAGAAGTTCAAGAATTACGAGATCAAGTATACTTTGTTGGAGAGAACATGTTGCGCCCTAACTTGGGTCGCTCAGAAGCTAAGACACTACCTTCTAGCTTATACAACTTACCTCATAACCAGAATGGATCCCCTAAAATATATATTCCAAAACCGATGCCGAACGAAAGATTAGAAAAGTGGCAAATCCAGCTCACTGAATTTGACATTGTCAATGTCACTCGCACTGCGATGAAAGCCCAAGCATTGATAGATCATTTGGCCGAAAACTCAGTTGATGATGAATACCAGCCTTTAAACACTTATTTTCCAGACGAGGAAGTAAATTAGTTGAAGTGGTTTCAGAAAACTACAATGCTTGGAAAATATTCTTTGATGGAGCTGTAAATGCAAAAGGTGTAGGGATCAAGGCAACTCTCATTTCGCCCGCTAGTCAACATTTCCCAACCATAGCCAATCTTCGGTTCTTTTTCACCAACAACACCACTGAATATAAGGCCTGCATAATGGGCATGAACATGGCAATTGATCTGGATGTGCAAGAATTATTGATCCTGGGAGATTCTAACTTGATTATTCGGCAAGATCAAGGTGAATGGGAAACTCGAGACATCAAACTCATCCCATAGAGACAATATGTGGAAGACCTCAGTATACGGTTTAAGTCCATTGAGTTTAAATACATTCCTCGATTCCACAATGAGCTAGTAGATGCACTAGCTACTTTGGCTTCATTGCTCCCATACCCGGGTAATAATCATATTGATATGTTGGAAATTCAAGTCCGAGAAAGGCACGGTTACTGCAATGCAATTAAAATGGAAACAGATGGTGAGCCATGGTACCACGATGTCAAAAGGTTCTTGAAAATGAAAGAATACCTGAAACAAGCAAGCGGAGATCGAAAGAGAACTATTAGAAGGTTTGCCAGTAGTTTCTTTCTGAGTGGAGAAATCCTATATAAAAGAACTCCAAATCTAAATTTGTTGAGATGTGTGGACTCTCAAGAAGCTGAGAGGATCATGAACGAAGTACATTTAGGAGTATGTGGGCCCCACATGAATGGTTACTTCCTTGTAAAGAAAATACTACTAGCGGGTTATTATTAGATGACCATGGAAAAGGACTATTTCAGTGTCATCCGCAAGTGTCATCAGTGTTAGATACATAGTGACCTGATTCACTCGCTGCCTTCAACATTGCATCCCATGTCAGCACCTTGGTCGTTCATCACCTGGGGCATGGATGTTATTGGGCCAATCGAGTCAAAAGGTTCAAATGGTCACAGATTCATCTTGGTTGTCATTGATTATTTCATAAAATGGGTCGAAATAGTTACCTTCAAAGATATCACCAAGAAAGCAGTGGTGGACTTTGTACATTCCAACATCATTTGCCATTTTGGTATTCCAAAAAAACTATCATTACGGACAATGCCACAAATCTAAATAGCCATTTGATGAGAGAGGTATACGAGCAGTTCAAAATTACGCATCATAATTCTACTCCTTATCTGCCCAAATCCAATGGCGTCGTTGAAGCCGCAAACAAGAATATCAAAAAGACTCTCAGGAAAATGGTCCACGGTTCCAGGCAGTGGCATGAAAAGCTGTCTTTTGCACTTTTGGGATATCGCAACACCGTGCGCACATCAGTTGGGGCTACTCCCTACTTAATGGTTTATGGCACTAAAGTTGTGATACCAGCAGAAGTAAAAATTCCCTCTCTTCGGATCATTATCGAAGCCGAGATTGAGGATGTGGAATGGGTCAAGACCCGATTGAAATAATTGACTTTGATTGATGAAAAATGATTGGATTCAGTCTGTCACGGGCAGTTGTACCAACAAAGAATGGCCCACACCTATAACAAGAAAGTGTGACCCATGAAGTTTGAAGTGGGGAAACTCGTTCTGAAACGTATCCTTCCACATAATGAAGAAGTTAAAGGAAAATTTGTCCCAAATTAGAAAGGTCCATACATTGTCACAAGAGTCTTGCCAAAAGGAGTGTTGTACCTTGAAAACATCAAAGGAAATGTACCCGAGACAACAGTCAATGCAGATGTAGTCAAATATTATTATGTTTGACCCATTACTCGGTGCAATAATTCTCTGGTTAGGATGACGAAGGCTTTTATTTTTCACTATCCAAACACCAGTAACTCTTTTTCCAAGCCTTTGAGCCAGTTATCTTTCTTTGTTTACCCTCTTTGGAACCTTGTTGTAAAAAGAAAAGAAGAAAAAAAAGGGAAAAGAAAAAAAAAGAAAAAAAAGAAAAAGAACAAAACAAAACAAAACAAAAATCAAGAACAAAGTTCAATGTTAATTGGACTACGTCCAACCTGATTCCGAAATGATACGTAGGCAGCCTCACTCTAGGGTTCTGTCACATCAAACAAAAAATTCACATTTCCCTAAAGACCAACAATGGGGTAGCAGTTACGGTATTTCAGCGATAATTTCGCTAAGAGGTTCTAAAGTTGTAGTTCAACCCGTGTTCTTTTTACCAAAAACCCTTCAAGACCTTCCGACCAATCTGCGGGAATGTTTAAAAAAACAAAGGTCACGGACTCGATGCCATCAAGAAATGAGAAAAATAAAAATATGAGTCTTATTAGTGAAAACCTTCACGGGCACCATAAGGCGAAGGTGAGTAGAGAAAATAAAATGAGAGACTCTTGTTAGTGAAAACTTGCAAAGGGCACTATAAGGCGGCGGTGAGAAGAAAAATGAGAGAGGTCAACTAGTGAAAACCCGCAAAGGTCATTACTGATCGGAAAGAGGATCCACAACACAATGGCATCAACACAGTCTTGCACAGGGTTTCTTGGTTTCAAGATAAAAGTTGTGATGAGTTTCCAAGAGTTGGACAGTTTACAAGGATCGGGAATCAAGTACAAAAGGCATGTCATATTCATTGAAGTCCGTATGTATTCCCAGATAAGTCCTTCTTTCCTTTCCCCAAAAGGGACACCTCTCATTTAAACTCTTTCTTTTCTTCAATTGTTTATTCACCTGTACAATTGAATTTTTTTTTTGAATCACTTTCGATCTAGTTTTGTTCCAATAATAAGGCAAAGAAAAGACATGCAAGACCGATTATGTAACGACCCGACCGGTCGTTTTGAGTATTACAACCTTGTTTCTCCTATTACTGCTAAAATTGGGCTTTAAAGTTGTTGTGTGACTTTCCGGGGAAAATGGTTCGGGTCCGGTGAGGTTTTGAAATGAATTGGAACACTTAATTCCAAAAGGCTTAAAGCTTAAGTTAAAATAGTGACCGGATATCGACTTATGTGTAAATGACCTCGAAATTAAATTCTGATGATTCCAATAGCTCCGCATGGTGATTTTGGACTTAGGAGCGTGTCCGAAAACTTATTTGGAGGTCCGTAGTGGAATTAGGCTTGAAATGCCGAAAGTTAAATTTTTGGGAAGGTTGACCGGGATTTCACTTTTTGATATCGAGGTCGGAATCATATTTTTTAAATTGTAACAGCTTTGTTATTCCATTTATGACTTGTACGCAAAATTTGAGTTCATTCCGAATTGATTTGCTATGTTTCGGCATTGAACCTAGAATGTTCGATGTCGATTCTTCAAGAATTTGTGGTATCACATTAAGCAAATGAGCTCCAAATTCAGTTTTTATTGAAGTATTAGATCCGTATTGAAATTACGGAGCCATAGCAAAAAGAATCATTGAATTCGGACATCGTATGAGAGAGTTATGCCTATTTTCGTATCTGGAACAATTTTTCCGTCGCTGCGAGCGCCCAGGGTAGCGTTGGGCGCTAGCCCTAGCGCTGGGAATTTTGGGATACTGGAAACTGCGCCACAGGCAGCGCCCCACGCTACCTGTGACGCCCGAAATAACTGAGGGTCTATAAAACGGGGTTCTTGCCATTTTTACTCATTTTTGAGTTTATGGAGCTCGATTTAGGCGATTTCTGGGCGATTTTCACGGGAAAACATTGGGGTAAGTGTTCCTTATCCTATATTGATTATATTTCATGATTCCATACTCATTTACATTATGAATCCATGAATTTATGGAAGAAAAATCAGATTTTTATAAAATCTTCCAAAAATATAAAATGAAGATTTGAAGGTCAATCCGATGTCGGAATTTGATAATTTTTGTATGGTTGGACTCGTATCGGAACGGGTGTTTGGATTTTGTAACTTTTGTCGGGTTCCGAGATGTGGGCCCCATGGGCAAGTTTTGAACTAAATTTCGGGCTTTTATGGAAAATTAGCATTTTCATATGGAATTGATTTCTATACCTCGTGTTGATTGTATCAAATTATTTTGACTAAGATTCGAGGCGTTCGGAGGCTGAATCACGAGGAAAAGGTTTATTAGATTAAAGAATTTGCTTGGATTGAGTTAAGTAACTCTTCTAATCTTGGAGTTGAGGGTATGAACCCTGAATATATGTATTTTGTGAATTGTTGGGAGGTGACGCACATGCTAGGTGACGGGCGTGTGGGCGTGCATTATAGAAATTGTGACATAATTGTTTATGTGGAATTTTATAGTTAAATAACCTTGGTATTTTCCATACGGTTTTATATGTTAAAGAAATTGAGCGGAAAAGCATATTACAAATCCTGTTGAGGCTATGTGCCAGTATTATTGGGACCCACAGAGGTCATATTGATGTGAATTATTGTGTTAAATTTAAAACTCATACTCAGTCATATTCATTTCATTGCATATCATAACTCAGTTTTATGACTCTATTTTGATGCATAAAAATGTTTTGGGATGAATGCCTTGTTTGACTGAGATGCCCGAGTGGCTTGAGAGGTTTATGACTGAGTGAGGCCGAGGGCCTGATTTATGTTTCATATTCATGGGATCGGGCTGCACGCCGCAGCATGTTGCATATTTATGGGATCGGGCTGCACGCCGCAGCATGTTTGATATCGGCCGAGGGCCTGATTGTGAGTATATTAATACTATAGCACGTGAGTTGACCGTGCGGGTCCAGGTATTTATACCATAGCGCGTGAGTTATCCGCGTAGCACGTGAGTTGACCGTGCGGATCCAGGTATTGATATAATGGCACGTGAGTTGTCCGTGCAGATTATAGCGCTTGGGATGAAGGATCCCCTCCGGAGTCTGTACACACCCCCAGTGAGCGCAGGTACCTACTGAGTGCGAGTGTTGAGTGATGAGTGATTGGGAGGCATGAGTGATTGTGAGGTATGCCCGAGTGGCACGAGTGATTGTGAGGTCTGCCCGAGGGGCTGTATATGATTGATGTTCTGTCCGAGGGGTTGTTTGTGATTTTTATCAATGAATTGCATCGCATTGGCATGCACACATGACATACAAGCATAGAGATGTATTTTTTCTCATGTTGTACAACATCACATCATTCATGATTTCTCACACATTTTTGACAGATGGGCATAGTGATGCATTTGTTTTACACGGGTTATCCGGAAGGAAAATGAAACATCTTATATATTATTGACAAGATTTTGGGAGAAATTTATTGTTTTCAAACTATTTATATTATTGGAAACTCCAGCAAATGATTTGGGTTTTCACTGATGTATTTAAAAGAAAGAACTACTATTTGGAAATCATGATTCGGCTGAGCATTTTGTCTCTGAGTTACTTCTGGTATTATTTGCTTTATGTTGTTATGGATTGTTGTGGACTATTGGTTTTGTACCCGACTTGGTGGAAGCTCGTCACTACTTTCAACCTACGGCTAGATTTATTACTTACTCAGTACATGGGGTCGGTTGTACTGATACTACACTTCTGCACATTGCGTGCAGATGTTGGCTGCTGTTGTTGCTGTGCTCGCTGGTTGCGGGACTTGAAGATGTACATGCGTTTCTATTGTAGCTGCCTCTTATTCAGGGTAGCCTTAGATTTATAAAAGCTCTGTTTATGTATTATTCAAACAGACTATGTATTTATTTCATTTTCGTTTTGTATACTCTATTCTTAGAAGCTCATGATTTGTACTACCAGTTCTTGGGGAGATGTATCAGTTTTAGATATTTTCTTTTAATTAATTTCATTGGAATTGGATAGTTAAAAATTGGCTTACCTAACGGGTTAGGTTAGGTGCTATCACGACTAGTGGGATTTTGGGTCGTGACAGATTATAGGTTTCTCGTTTGAAGTAAGCTGATATATTCAAAAGGTACCCAGCCTCGGCAAAGGAATCAAGTCAACCCCGACTGGCCATGATTGGCAGATGCTTTGAAATTGAGAACTTTGGAAGAAATAAGTCAAATTGAAATGCCCATAAAGGCAAAATAAAGTTAAAAAGGTTAAGTCTCACCCGACTAACCATCACGATAAAGGTTTGAAAAGCTAAAAGTGCCCCAGGGCCAGGAAGGCAATTGGTAATCCGAAAATAACCGGCCATAGTCGAAATCATCATCAAAAGAAGATGGGCCGAGATTAAAAGTCCGAAGCACTCAAGGCCACAAAACCAACCACCGTTCTGAACTAAAAAATGTTCTTTGTTGAGAAACAGGAAACAGGTACAATGCAAAGACAACCTTGAAAGAAGCAGGTACAACCGAAAATAATCATGCGGAGATTGAAAACAGCTCTACAACACAAAAACCCGTAAAAAATGAAAGTCTTCTTAATATTCTTTCCCACATTTCGCTCATATTTTAACTGCATTCAAAATCATACTAGTATAGAGCACACCAATCCCTAGATACATTTTTCAACATAGGGTACACCACACCCTAGTTGATGATCTTAAATGTAGGGTACACCATTCCCTAATCTCATTACTTATATAGGGTACACCATTCCCTAGTCTCTTTACCAATATAGGGTACATCATTCCCTAGTTAATGATCTTAAATGTAGGGTACAATATTCCCTGATCTCATTGCTAATATAGGGTACATCACTCCCTAGTCTCTTTTTCAGTATAGGGTACACCAATCCCTAGTTGTGTTTTTCAACACAGGGTACACCATTAACAAACCAGATTGATTATATGGAAGAACTAGGTTGCATGTACAGGTTACTGTGAGCACGTAATTTTGCCTCACCTGAAATTGCTCCTAAAAGGTCTAAAAATAGTTTTGTCAATTATTTTAATTTTTCTTGAAACTTTTAAGATTTTTTCTTTGTTGGTTTATATGTATTATTAGGAGCATGTTAAATCATAGAAAATCACCAAAAATACCTTTTTATTTCATTCATCGTATTTTTAGATTCTAATTGCATTGCTAGAATTCAAACGCCTGCTAATTGTATTTTTCATTAAACACAAAATCATAAAAATGTATTAGCTAATAACTCTGCATTTTAGGAACTACTTACTCACATAATTAGTAGGATAATTTATAATTTTTATAGTTAGTCATTAGATAGAATTAGTAAGTAGGTTAATTTTATAAATGGTATGTTAGTTGATTAGTGGCTAATTATTAAATAAAGAAGAAGGGAGGATAAGGCTGCTAAGCTCAAATGAGACTGGGCCACGATTTTGGGCCCAGTTTTCCTAAGAATACCCGTCCAGTCCAATCCAATACCCAGTCCAAACAATCTTGCCATCACACCATCTAAACAAAGTAGTCTCGCAACATAGCTATGTCATTTCACTGTTTTCCCCTTTATAATAAAAATGATTGATAAAAATTCAATATTTATACACCACCCCTAATCCCCATCCTCTCTCATCTCTCTTGGGCGGCCGAAAATTACTTTCGCCGCCCACTGTCCTCCTTCCGCCTTCACGCCACGGTGGACCACCGTCTAACCGCCGCCGAAAATTGCCACGGCGGCGGACCACCGCCAATTGGCTAAAAATTTTCACCAGATACTCCTCACTCCTCCTCGTCCCTAATTTCTCAACCATTTTCGCAAAAATCCACCCAAACTCCACGATTAGTAGACCTGAGAATTTAAGAAAAACTGAAATTGCCCCTTTCTTGATTCCTCTTCAATTCTTACTTGTCTGAGGTTAAAATTCACACTAATCGACATCTCTTGATGAGTATTGTTGATTGGTGGTGGTTTCGTCTCATTTCGTGGCCATCGGGGCCCGATCAAATTCTGGTAGACCTGCCAGTCCTCTCAAACCTTCTTCGTTCATCACCTCCAGCATGCAGGAGCTATTGCTGCATATAGCACTGGCCGGCATGACAAATTTTGGTTGGTGCTTGTGTAGCAATCCTCCGGCTCATCGGAATTTCCTCTTGACAGCTCGGTTTAATCCAATAGGTATACTCTTCCCTCCTTTTCTTCTACGTTTTTCTTTTTTTATGTGTTGTCAGTGTTTGTGATTCATAGGTGAATAATCGCATGTTTTAATTATTGATCAAATAGCATTAGAAGTTAAGAGTATTCTTCTGTTAGTTCGATTTTGTGTTAGCTAATTAGTTTATGAGTTAACTTATTTTTTATTTTTATTGTAAATTTCCCATATATTTTGTTAGTGTTTGAATACTGTCCTAGTTAGTTTGGTTCAAATTTAAAAGAAATTAGGCTAGGTCATTAACAGACTTGTCAAAAATACAGAAGACCAGTGGGTAAGGGTGGCAAGTGGGTCGGTCCAGGCCTGGGACCGCGGGCTAAACGGGCCAGGATCGTTTGGCCCGATTTTAGCGGTTCTGGGCCAGTCTCGTGGGTCGGTCCTATGATTTGAGCCCGTCAGGCCCGGGACCGTTAGCCCGCCAGGGTCCGGGATCGGCCCGGTCCCTTAGCGGGCCAAACGGTCCCAACGGCTAATTTATTTTTATTTTTTTTAAAAAAACAAAATTTTAAAATAAAATAAAATATAGCCATTGGCTATTTATAAAATAGCCATTTAACCCCTCCAACTTTGTCTTAATACCAAATTTTTTATAATTACACTTTTTCCCTTTTCAACTATAAATACCCTATGCTATATAATATATATATATATATATATATATATATATATATATATATATATATATATACTATACGAAGAAATGCTAGTTGAACTTGCGGAGGATGTTGCTTCGCCCGAAAGTAGCGATGACCTTGATAGATTTATGAAGTTTGTAAAAGATACCATGTAACTTGTATGAACAAAAATTAGTATGTATTATGTAACTTATATTTTGGCACATCTTGATTAGTTTTTTTTTCTTCTCAATGGTGGTATTAGCACTTTGTTGTGCTTATTCCATAGGAGGATGAAGACTAAGAAAGATATTGCCATATTTTTTAATACTATAATAAAATTACAAGGCATATCTCTTTACAATATTTTTATCTTTAGACTTAGATATTATTTTTAACATCCTTTTGTCTTTAGACTAATATATATACTATACTATACTATATATACATCTTATATATAGTATATAAGCTGTATATATAACTTATCGAATATAACTTTTATATATATATATATACATTTCTATATATACATCTTATATATATACTATATATACTATATATATTCGATATATATATCTTATACTATATATACATCTTATATATAGTATATAAGATGTATATATAGCTTATCGAATATAGCTTATATATATAAATATATATACATCTTATATCGATATACTATATATACATCTTATATACTATATATATTCGAATATCTATACATCTTAGATATTTATTTTAACATCCTTTTGTCTCTAATATCTATTTATTTTTTTATTTTATTTTTAAAAAATATTGGGCCCACTTAGCCCGTTTAACCCGCGGCCCGGGATCAAACGGTCCCGGTTCCAGGTCGGTCCTTAGAAAAGACCCGCTTAGGCCCGGTCCCGTTTGAACCACCCACTTGGCCCATTTAGGTCCGGGACCGGCCCACTTGCCAGCCCTACCAGTGGGCTTTGAGCCCAGGTCTACATGGCCTATTATTCTTTTGGTCTAAGGCTCACTGCCAGAAATCTAGTGAAATATGTGGTAAAACAAGAGTAGTAATTGAGTTCAAAGAAAGTTAATTTCTAAAAATTAGTAAATACTGAAAAGACACATGATAATTAAGGAATTCCACCCTTAGAGAATCTTTTAGGAAACTTCGAGGAAGGTGTTGAAAATGATTAATTTGCAAAGAAGATGTAGAAGGGTTTGTTATTATTAGGGACTGTTGGAGTAAAAACTGAAAATAAGAGGGGTAAAACAAAAAGGGAAATTTGAAAAGAGCCCTAACCAATAATCTATAAATAAGGCATTCCTCCTCATACTTTGGGCATGTATTCAGAGTCTAAAAATTTTGCACACAGACCCATTTCACTCTGAAGATTCAGCAGTATTCAAAACAGCGGAAAACCAAAAATTTCTAAAGTCAAAAAAAATCAAAAAAGAGATATGAGATCAAAGACTCCAAAAATAGTAGAAAGCTTAGGATTTCAAAAGGATTTGAAGAGTGTTTCCACCTGTGACCGATTATTCCTTACTTGTTGGGTTCCAAAGGAATAATTCCATCTCAAAAACTCTATTAATTGTTGTTGATTCGCTGTTGATTCTATGGTTTCGTAGCTGAGCTCCCTCTTCGAATTTTCTAACCTTTATTTGGTCCTAAATCTCTCTCGTTGTTCAGGTTTTAACTTAGTGCTTCTTATAGATCTCTAAATGTATTGAGTTTTATGATGATATGGCATATTTTGGTTATGAAATTGAAATGCATTCCTTGACTCGTGTTGCTGACACTTAAGTAGTTTGTAATTCCTCAAATTGAAATCATGTTGGTTCTTCATAGATCTATGTGTGTCCAGATCCATTATTGCTCTTCGCGCGATTAATGTTTTTAGATAAGATGTCACAAAGTCAAATCTAGTATGTTTTTGTGACAATATTTCTGTGTTTGAGTAAAACCAAAAATCTGCCTCTAATTGTAACAGATTGATTTGTGTTTAGCTTAGTATGATACGTGTTAGCAATTTGAGAATTAATATCTTCATGTTATTGGTGATTGTGAACACTTAATAAATTTGTGAGAGATCGGGCTTGAGTTTGCTAGCCACTGAAGTTTTTCAGCACATGAGTTTGAAGGTTGAACTAAGAGTTTAAACTTGTACGAGTCAAAGGTATCAGGAGATATGAATTAATTATCTGAAACCTTATTTGTTATGACATTGTTTAATTCCAGAAATGTAGGATGCTAGTTCATAAAAGCGTTTGTTATTATAAATTCAAGTCAAGATTTCTGATGTAGTGAATTTGGTGTTGTAATTTTAAATCCGAATGAACATGTACTCATGCTTAGATTAGTTCGTAGTTCTTTCTTTTTTTGCAATGGTGTATGAAATTTTGAGTTGTAAATCACTGGGCTTTCGTTCCAAAAGGCCATTGGGCTTGAGTAACTGGCCCAGCAAAGTGGCAGAATCAGATTGGAGACATGAGGACTTTGAACTCCTAGCTAATTTCAGCACCAGACCCATTTAGAGGCCTACAGCGTGGCCTGGTTCTTAGAAGGCTCAAAGGATGCCTTGGGATTTAATCCGAAGCCCATTTGTACTCACATGTGACGTGTTGGATGTCCAATCTAGGTACTCAACAAATTTAGTCCATAACGTTACCCTTCCCATAATAATCCATGTAGAATTAAATAATTGAAAAGAAGAGATATAGTTTAATAGCAAGCCACTACTAATTAACTAATGAGGATTCATTTAGTAATACAAATAATCCGTTAATCTGCCATATTTATTTCCTCAACTTTTCTCGTATTTGTTATGAAGCAGGCCCTTAGTGTTTCAAAGTTCACTCGAATTCACGAATGAAATTCCATATTTCTTGTATTCTACAAGCAATCTCAAACGTGTTGAAATAAATAAACTTATGAACCCTCGTAGTTGCTTTAGGCGCTTATTAAATAAATCTTCGCACTTATGGGTACGGCTCTCGTGGCATGATTGTGATACGTAACTCCAAATTCAAGGGCACGTCCGCGTGACTTGACTTTACAACTTCAAAGTAATAATAAAAATAAACATATTGTAAACTGAGGGTGCATTTCACGTGGCGCAGTTTGCGATATGTATAAAACAACAAGTTTTAATATAATTCCGCAAATACTCAAAATGGTTTAAAGATAAAATCAAAGCGTTAAAAGTTAAAACGTACATAGGATCTAAAACATGTAATAATCAGATAATTTGGCTAAGTGTAATTGAAAGCAACCATGCTAAGATCATGAAATCCGGGAGTGATTCACACCTTCTCCCGGGTTAGCAGAATTCCTTACCCGATATTTTGTATTTCGCATAATAAAACAGAGTCAAACTTTTCTTGAAATGGAATTTTAAATAAATGGTGACTTGGAACATCGTAATAAATAATTTCAAGTGGCGACTCTTAAAATTATATAAAATAATCTATTTTCAATAATGTCACTTAAAGTAGAAAATTTTCTTTCGGAAAAAAGGAGGTGTGACAGTTACTATGCTACTAGACTAGTGTACACATATGTTACTTTGTCAATGAAAGAATCAAGGCCCTTGAAGCAGATGTTTGAAGAGTATGTGCTTAAAAGTGATTTCAATGATTAACCAATAGCTGACAACGAACTGGAGCTCGTGAAGATATTTATTGTGCTGATATACAGAGTTGCAGATGTATCATGCAAATATCGACAGAACCAGGTCCCTTGAAAATGCTGGTCAGAAGCTGGAAGCTTATTCCTAATGCAAGTTAGTTGAGCTGGAATTTTGTTGCAACTTAGATTCCTAAAATAAATTATTTCATGGGCTGAACGTATGGTAATAATTAGAGGAATTCATGGCCAACGAGAATTCATCAATTATAGGAATACTTGCATGTGAAGGAGTATTTTAAGGAAAGTCAAATCCTAATGCAAGTCGGATTCCTTAAAGAATTAAATTCATGGGATACAGGAAAAATATTAGCTGAAGGAATTCGTGTTGGAAAAGGATTCAATAATTATGGAAGTACTTGCATTAAAAGAGAGAAATTAGAAAAAATAAGGAAAACAAACCCTAAAAGGATTCTTTTTCTTAACCGATTTCTTTCAAGTTTTGGAGCATAAATTGGATAAGGATTTCGTCCGACCTCATGCCTATATAAAGCATCACCTTGCTTCTATTTAAGCTAATGATATTCCATGAAAATACACAGAATCATTCAAAGAAAATAACATTCATAGCAAGAAGGTGATTTCAAGGATTCAAGTTGCTCAACTGAAGAACCAGGTCCAGAAGACAAAACTACTAAAATTCTTTAGTTGTTTAGGTTGAATCAATTATTCTTAAATTGTAACATATTTTGCTTTTGAGAAGTGTAAACGTAGGTGATCAAATTCTGAAATATTTTGTTTCGGTTTCTAAGCTAGAGTTAGTTTAGAAAATGGTAGCTACAATTGAGTTGATTGTAAGGGAAGGGTACTAGAGTTAGTCTCGTTTGTTATAGAGTTGTAACATAAAGCTTAACTACAATGGGTTAATTGTAGGGGTAGGGTACTAGAGTTAGTCCCCTTGGTTATTGAGTTGTAACCTAAAATTGCTCTTTGAAGTTAGTGAAGTTTTGTAACAAATCCTACTGGGATATGTTGTGATTTTTTACTCCCTTGAGTAAGGAGTTTTCCATATAAAAATTA
This sequence comes from Nicotiana tomentosiformis, assembly GCF_000390325.3. Classification (NCBI taxonomy): domain Eukaryota; kingdom Viridiplantae; phylum Streptophyta; class Magnoliopsida; order Solanales; family Solanaceae; genus Nicotiana; species Nicotiana tomentosiformis. The sequence continues at coordinate 76,281,692 of NC_090822.1, read as the reverse complement.
TTGTGTCGTTTATATTTTCGCACTTCACTTTCAATTTTGTGTCAAAATAGTTTAGTCAAAGAATCGGGTTCTTTGGCATGCAAAAATTGAATACGACACAATTCACCCCCTCTCCTCCCATCCCCTTGTGTCTAGGTGCATTCTAAAATAATAATATTTAATGAATAGCCGAAATTTAAAAAATATTTAAAGTTTAGTTGGATCAAATCAAACTTTACACCCGACAGTCTGAAGTTTTAATTACTTATATGAAGTTTGAATTGCTAAAGCCTAACTTCATACTAATAGTCTAATTGCAGATTAATTTCAGACCTTCGGGCGAATGCGGAGCCTAACTTCAAACTCGAAGGTTTGAAGCTTTTGTTTCGACGGTTCAAACTTTTGACCACCGCCTATAAAGTTAGACTCTGACAATTCAAAGCTTTAGACCCGAACGTAAGAAGAAGAAGAAGAAGAAAAAAAAAAGAAGAAGAAGAAGAAGAAGAAGAAATAGTAACAGAACGATCTGATATTTTGCTGAAACTAGCTAAATTTTTAAATAGTTTTAAAAACTAGATTTGTTTTAAATAGGGGCTCTCAAAGTAGCTACTCGGGCCGGGTGGATAATGGCAAATGTTAACCATTTTGTCACCCCTACTTCCATGTATGGCCCATTGGCTCAGTTGAAGAAGTTGTGTTTAAGTTTTTTAACTGAAATACTTTTCCTTGATGAGTTTTTTAAACAAAGATATTTTTAAGATAGTTATTGTTGTTTAGAAATTTTTTCTGCGGGATTTTATTTTATTTTTTGGTGAAAACTTTATTTATGTTTACCCGGAAAAAACTTTTATATGTAGTCTTATCAAATAAAAAGGAAAAAAAGACAAACACCAAAATTTTGCGAACTTTTTACTAAAAATTGTTGGTCTAATTAAATACCCCAAAGGTTCACTATTCTGGGGCAAGTGCATAGATAGTCAATTTTGGGACCTCTATTTAAGACATAACCAAAGTTTATAATTTCTTGTAAATTTTGCCACTTGAAAATTAACTTTAGACATATTACAAAATATATCGCCGTAAGTTATAAATTTTTTCTGAAGTCATATTGCTTGTGCAAGCAAACTTCAGATATATATTTTTGTCTGAACTTCAGATTTTGACTTGCCAAAGCCAAACGTTAGACATGTATGCTTGAACTTCAAACATTCATTCCTGTAATTCAAACATTTCCGACATATTTGTCTGAAGTTGTCACTTTGCAAGCTACCACTTCCCAGTCCGTTGTTTTCAACCAAAAAAAAGGGCCAAGGGTAGAGACAATAATGATTTTGGGTGGGGGGGGGGTCACAAATTCAAAAGTAATTAAAAATTAGCCATTTCATGTAAAAATAAAATCTAAACAAAAATGCCCTTAAAATCCGGAAAATATTTCAGCATAATATGCTGGAGTTCGGATTATTTACATATGAGATTCCAGCATAATATGCTGAAATTTTATTATGTGCTGGAGTTCCAACATAGTATGTTAGAAGTTTATACGATCCATAATCCAACATACTATGCTGGAACTTTTCGTATTTCAGATAGAGTTATTGTCCAGATTTTATCTCCGCACAAAATAATAACTATTTTTCAATGAATTTGCTACTTTGTAATTACCAATCTGAAAACGCTAGCCCATACTATTTTCACATGATGATAGGCCGAAGAAGACCCCTCAACCCTAAGAATACAAATCCACACCTAGTACTAGCAACTCAAAAGTCATACGTCCAGCCTCCAGGAATATTTAGTTGTTATATGCATGTTCCTGTTATTTCAAAAAAGAATGAAAGGGTTAAAGAATACTCCTGCTGAAATCATCTAGTTTTTTGTGTCAATCATCACGTAATTCGTATTTTCAAAATCTTACCTTTTTCTTTTGCCTCCTATTATCCTTCTTGTACTGCAGTGCACTACCTAAGCGTTACTCAGAATAAAATGACAATTTTTATTCAATTGGGATTCTGGAGATCTTTTTCTATTCCTCCAAAAAAAATTACGATTTATTTTCGATAAGATAGATCTGCACTTCTATGTGCTTCTTTTTTGTTCTCTGATTTCGTAGAAGAAGGAAAAGGAGGAAGAGTTGCAGCAAATAGGTCTCAGAAGTGATGGGACATTATGTTTGCAATACTAAAAATATCACAGCTAGAAGAATAAATTGATCCAACTTATATACCACTCCCTGAAATTAGAGGATGCTGTACAATGTAGAAATGGACACACAATAATTCTGAGACTACTATTGAATTAGAAAAAAGGAAAGCAAGAAGTAAATGTTTGCATCTCCTTGTGCATTAATAATTTTTTGAAATGCACAAATTTATACTGATATCAAACTACTGTCACAAAGTAGTGTGTAATGATAGATTTTGCATCCACTGGCTTAAAATTCTGGCTTCGCCTCGGATATTACCTTATGGGAAACTACTATCACCTGCGCGTCTCATTTTGAGAAAGCTGGTCCCTGAGGTCCTTGAGAGCATCCACAACTTCTGAATCAAGGTTGTGCTTTAGCAATTTACCTTGCATAGAAGTAGATCTGTAAAGAAATCAATAGATCATGAAACTATTAGCAATGCGTTAGACGTGAATGAAATTACAAGTTAAATTTGAGATAGTTTATCCAACGTTTGGTTGTGATAAAATCGTGATATAACTAATCACGGGATTAGTTATCCCGGGATTGTAGTGTATTTTTATCCCCATGGGAGGGTGGGATAACTAATCCCGAGATTAATACTGGGATAATTAATCATGGGATACTTGTTTCCCAACCAAACGACCCCTAAGTGCGAAATTAAGACTGTCATTGGTTAGTCATACTATGACTTCCCGTTACTAGTTTCACCAGTTAGTTTAACAGCTGGAAAGGGAAAATGTACGAATTCGACGGTTATATATGGGTGATGAGATTGAAATGTCCGCTATATTATTTAAATGATAACTTTTTCAAGGGGAGGGATGAAACGGTAAGGGATAACAAAAACTAAGCAACATCACTACCCCATTTCGAATTTTATTGTGCAAATGCAATCATAAAAATGTGAATTGACAAACTTTTTTCATAAAAAAATTCTGATTATGTGTCCTAAATACCAAGAAAATAATTCACAACGAAACAATTGCCTCTTAGTTTAGCTTAAAGGCAGTTTTGTGAGGTACGTACTGTTAAAAGTCTTTTAGTTCTGGGGTAAACCTATTTGTCAGGCATAACGTAGCATTTTCTTTGTCATATTATTAAAAACTCTCTTTAAAATAGCTTGGCACCTTATATGCTTTGCAAAAAACAAGTGTAAGGTAAGTACAAAAACATATAATTGCAAACTAGCGTCCACTGTGTTAAATATATTTCATTGAAAGGTCAAGAAGAATATGGAAAATGTGAGTGACGTCAAGCTTTCAGATGAATCTTTTTCCCACCTAAGGAGGTGGGGAATCTCCAGATTCGAGAAGAAATGAAAGAAATTCAAGCTACGCAACTTACCTATGTTCCCGCAGCATTCTTTCAACCTCCTTATGTGAAGCTTTGATCTACATTATCTCAAAGAATCAGAGAAATAACATCAGAACTAAGGAGCAGATTATACATCGCAGTAGTTGTTATTTCTAACACAAACACTTTATCAGAACATTCAAGCACCTATTCTTCATATCCATGAGATAAAACATTTGTTAGACAATTTGAACTAAGACAAAGTAGGAAAAGGTGCCAAAGCCAACAGTGCAGACCACGTCCTTTGGTCTCTAGTCCAAATGTAAGTTAGACTCAAAAGAAGACTATTCTACAGAGTTGTACAGGTATTGTACAAAAAACAATTTTATCAGTAAGTTCTTCTACACAATACATAAGGGCCAAAAGAAAACTTTACAGAACAGTATCACATAAGCTCTTATGCTATTACTACTCTGATCTAAGCCCGTGAACTTCCTTTTCGGACTAAACAAACCCGTTTCCTTAAGTTTAGACGATTAAGTTGAGGAGAAACTCTTGTATTTTTCCGTTAGAAAGAAAATGGAGAAGGAAAGAAGATACAAAGAGGATCAAGAAAGGAAAAAAATAGAAAGAAAAGAAAGAGAATTACAAATATTAAAGAATTATAAACAACAAGAGATATTTTGGAAAAGAAAAAGGAAGCCTCTGAACATGAACATGCCTATTTTATGTTGAACCCTATGGGCCATTAAATTTAACAGGAAAGTGACACGTAAGCTCTTAATACTATTTTACTATCCCTTATAAAATAAATGAAGCTATTTTACTATCATCTAAGTCGTCAGTTTTTTATTTTGAACTCAAGAAGCTCCTTTGATAACAATGCCGTTATAAGTTGAGGGGCAACAAATTTCCCGACGGAAAGGAGATGGAGAAGGAAACAAGCAAAGTCTTCAACTTGCTTTGCATTTTTAATTCTGTTTAAATTTTTGGAAAACTTCATTTCTTTAATTTTCTTTATCCATCGCCGAAGACTAGAAATACATTTTGTTTTACTGGGAACTACACAGATAAGGAACAATAGGCCTGCACATAGTAAGTTTTGTTATGTAGAGTATTACTTGGTAAGGAACAATAATAGTTGAATGGATCAGGTTAGAAGCAGGGTGCATATTGCGAACTAGGATGTTTAGTTTGAGACATGTCCCACACCAGTGATTGTGTTCTGGAGCAATACCTCTCCTGGTTTCACAAGACTGAAGGTTTCCGAAATTTCAGAAATTTTCCAATCCAGTCATGAGTTAGCCAGATTAGTAATAATTAGTTTCAGAAGAAAATGACCAATCCAAGCATTGCCAACCCACAAGCTTCTCCTTTATGTTGTTAAATGATCAAATTACTATAGCATGGAGCCACAGATCAAGCTTACTTAACTATACAGGGTGCACCGACGCTGGTCATGTTTTTGAATTTGACAAGACGAAACCTCCCCACAAGTAGATAAACAGAATTTGGAATCCTGTAGAAAATCATACTACGTGCTACTAGATTGACCCTGGGACCCAAGCAGCAAGTGGAGCTAAGAGTTAGACTCAATTGTTTTTCAGTTCAAAGAAATAATAAGGATAAAGGACCACTGCGATCTCCTCAATCGTAGTTCTTACAAGCTAACCAAACATCTTGCAGCGCAGATCTTAACATAAGGTTATACTAAGGGAGGGAAGTAAAAAGTGAAATGAAAATAATAGACGAAACTTAATATCCTTTACTTCGGGTAAGTAGTAAAGCGAGAAATGAAGAAAAATTGAAGAAACTTATTTTTCTTTACTTCGGGTAAGGAGTACGGATTAGAATGCATTCAAACTTCTCTTCTCACTCAACGAAATAAAAGCCCAAGGAAAACAAAACAAACCTTTATTATCTTTGCTCTTCATTATGCAGAAGAAACAAGAGAGAAAATTTGTGAAACTCCCAACTTCCTATTCCTTTCTTTTGTTTCGAGACATAAAGTAACAAAGCAAATTGACAGATGAAAAGGATTTAAGCCGAGCACCATGAAGACGCTGATATTTGCACATTACCTCAGAGATTAACGCCTTGCAGCTCCAAACAAAAGCCCCCTGGTAAAACCGTCAAAGTTTGAACAAGAAAATCAGTCTCTACCCAAAGGATGTATAGGCTAGAGAATGGATGGTGATGAAAGGAGGTTGCTAACTGTGGCGGAAATAGCTATACATTTTACCTTTTTTTTTTTTGAAACAGATAGCTAATCCTTTTACTTCCATAGAAGATTAGAGTACCAGAAAATTTTGAAATACTTCAGTGCTATCATAAATATATAATCAGATTGGGAGCAGAGGGAAAAGTTATTGGTGCATTTCAACTAGCATATGAATCAGGAAATCACAAGCATAAGAACTTCACTTGAATGAAGCAAATTCTGAAAGATCCTGACATCTAAAACCAGCATGCAGATAACTCAAAATACCAGCAAAAGAAGTTTGTTTCTGCCTTCTAATTCAAGAGGTGATGTTAGTAATCATGCACCTTTTTTGTTTATTTGATAAGTAACACTAACAAAGAACTATTTAAATCCAGACAATGTCCTTTGAACAAATAGATACAAAATGTGCAACTTGAAGTCTAGTCTTATGCCTAAAAAGAATAGCTGAGAAATGAAAAGTTATTTGAGTTAATAGTGGAACAAATTGTTCTTTTCCTTTTAGATCACATATCACAAGGTAGAAGCACCTACTGCTCCATAGGCTGCATGCTGCTGATTGTGATCAGATGTGACAACCCAGACCTTTGGACACCCATCCTCCCTCAATGCAACCACCTTTAAATGTTAAGGACACCAAATCTATCAGTGCATTATCAGCAAAATATTACAGATAAAGGTAGGTGCATCAAGCAAACCAGTTTCTAATATCCATTTTAAGGCCCCAGTTTTGCATCTAATGGTGGTTTTCAGATCACAATAAAAATGGAGAGGTAACTTTCAAGTCCAACCATGCCAAACACTATTCCCCCTTCAACCTCTCATGGTCCAAACTAGGGGTGTCAAATTTGGCCCAAGCCCAAATGACTCACCCAACCCGCCCAAGGTTGGGCTGGTTATTGACCCGCCCATTTATTGAACTTAGCCCATCTTGACCCAACCCATCTCCACCCATTTAAAGTTGAGCTGATTTTTAGCCCAAATTGATCCATGAATAACTTTTTCAAAATATCTTAGAAATAATTTTTTTTTGTTTGATAATGTTACATATGACCATAACAAAAGAAAAAAGTCTTATTTAGTAATTATACAATCCATAAGAGAATAACACATATTAACTAAAGCTTGATAAGAGTTGGACGGGTTTTAGCCCATCTTGACCTAGCCCAACTTAGCCCAAGTAACTTTTAGGCGGGTCAAGCCCACCTTAGCCCAAGTAACTTTTGCGGGGTCATTAACCCAATGCAAGTCGGATTCCTTAAAGAATTAAATTCGTAGGATACAAGGAAAATATTAGGTGAAGGAATTCGTGTTGGAAAAGGATTTAATAATTATGGAAGTACTTGCATTAAAGGAGAGAAATTAGAAAAAATAAGGAAAACAAACCTTAAAAGGATTCTTTTCCTTAACCGATTTCTTTCAAGTTTTGGAGCATAAATTGGAGAAGAATTTCGTCCGACCTCATGCCTATATAAAGCAACACCTTACTTCTATTGAAGCTAATGCTATTCCATGAAAATACAGAGAATCATTCAAAGAAAAAAATATTCATAGCAAGAAGGTGCTTTCAAGGATTCAAGTTGCTCAACTGAAGAACTAGGTCCAGAAGAAAAAACTGCTGAAATTCTTTAGTTGTTTAGGTTGAGTCAATTGTTCTTAAATTGTAACCTATTTTGCTTTTGAGAAGTGTAAACGTAGGTGATCAAATTCGGAAGTGTTTGTTTCGGTTTCTAAGCTAGAGCTAGTTTAGAAAATGGTAGCTACAATTGAGTTGATTGTAAGGAAATGGTACTAGAGTTAGTCTCATTTGTTATAGAGTTGTAACATAAAACTTAACTACAATGGGTTAATTGTAGGGGTAGGGTACTAGAGTTAGTCCCCTTGGTTATTGAGTTGTAACCTAAAATTGCTCTTTGAAATTAGTGAAGTTTTGCAACAAATCCTACCGGGATAGGTCGTGATTTTTTACTCCCTTGAGCAAGGAGTTTTCCATGTAAAAATTGTTGTGTTGTTTATATTTTCACACTTCACTTTCAGTTTTGTGTCAAAATAGTTTAGCCAAAGAATCGGGTTCTTTGGCATGCAAAAATTGAGTACGACACAATTCACCTCCTCCCCTCCCCTCCCCTCCCCTCCCCTCCCCTCCCTTTGTGTCTAGGTGCAACCTAAAATAATAATATTTAATGAATAGCCGAAGTTTAAAAAGTGTTTAAAGTTTAGTTGGATCAGAATCAAACTTTATACCCGACAGTCTAAAGTTTTAATTACTGATATGAAGTTTGAGTTGCTAAAGCCTAACTTCACACTAATAGTCTAATTACAGTTTAATTTCAGACCTTCGGGACGAAAGCGGAGCCTAATTTTAGTATAGAATAATTATGAATGACTCGGATGGGGCATACAAACAAAATAAGAATTTTCTAGCATAGATTATTTTAGTATAAAATAATTATGAATGTGTTGTGACAGAAAAGGCAAAACTTTGTAGTATAGGATAATCATTTTAAACTAATGTGGAATTAATATTTTTTTATCGAAACTCATTTGGATTATGGATCAAATCACATTAAAGGATAAATGGATCTAAAATGGGATGACCCATATTAGCTTATGTGGCATTTATTTTTGGATTTTTATCATAAAATTTAATGCCATGTCATATTTATGGTAGTGGTTTGAGGCAAAATGACTTTTAAGTGACAATGATAAAGTTTAGTTACTTTTAAGTGACAAAAAATAGTTAAATGATTTTATTGAACTTGAAAGATAGTTCAATGACCATCAGTGAAATTAACCATCAAAAAGGAGTATCAAGATAACATACTTCTAGTACTAACACACATAGTTTAAGTCATTTACTCACCAACTTGACAATAAAAAAAGATAAATCTTCTCTATTATTGAGCTTCATCACATTCTCACCTCCTTCTCAATCCATGCATCAGCACATGTTTCACTTGAGTATACTACATCAACACTGCAAAAAGAAGTAGCTGGTCATGGAACTCTACTACTAAGACTGCATTCAATAGGACAAGAAGATCGATAAAACTAAGAAACCGAAAAATAGACACATAAATAAAGTGTCATTAAAGATTGACCATAACAAGTTTGGTTTCTGAATCAAATAACAACCAACAAGAAAAATATGATTATAAAATCAGATTTCTTCTTTAGATCACCTGAACATCTCAAAAGTGGAGAAAAATAGACTGAAAATAACCATACTAAGAAAATTCTTGAAAGTATATTCAATTCAAGACTTAAAATCGTTTTTTTTTTATTAAGCAACAATGAAGCAAGTAATTATGAAAACAGACATGATATCACATCAGGGCCCAAGAATATTTCACGAGCATGTGTCACTGATTTACTATTTACAATCAATAGCATACAGCATTAGTATGCAACAGCATATCCACATGTTACCTTTTGAAAGGAAGAGAAGAATCTGACTTCATAAGTTGAGACTACAACAATGACAGAACAAGCAGAAAAATAATAGAAAATTCTGAGTGCATGTCCATCAGACAGAAATATATCCAACAACAACAATTGTGTCAGTCTAGGCCGTGTCTCATATATGAATTCTCATATTTTCATTTAAGCTCAACTCAGATCATCAACATACCAAATAAAACAAAAGTGAAAAATAAGTTAATTATATATATAAATAATAGTAACTATAACAATAATATTAGAATTTTCCTATAGGTCGAAAACCTATTCTCAACTACTACTCCCTCTGTTTCAAAAAGATTGGCACTATTTTCTTATTAGTCCGTTCCAAAAAGATTGCACCTTTCAATATTTCCTTAATAGGAAGCATTTATAGCCACACAAATGCTATGGCAGATTTCAGACCACAAGTTTCAAAAGTTTTCCTAAAGTTTTCCTGCTATACAAATATTGTGGCTTATTTAAAACCGCATATCGCAAAAGTCTTCCCTTCTTTATTAAAGTTTGTGCCAAGTCAAACTAAGACAATCTTTTTGAAACAGAGGGAGTAGTAGATATCACTTATATCATACAGAAATATATCCACAGAACATAATTATGGGGTTGCTTTTGTTTGTATAATAGGAATTACCCCTCAAAGTTTTCCTTGTGTGTAGGTAGTCCAGACATCATGGCATCAAATACAGCCACCACTTTCACCTCTGCAATATACTGAAATGAGATGGCGACATTTTACCCACTGACAAGTGATTAGACATGAATAAAGTATACAAAGAGCAACTAATTTTGACGATACGGGATGTATACCAGCTTATTTCATATGCTAGATGCCAATTATCTGATGGAAAACTCCAACATATAGCTTATGAAGAAAAATATAACAAGTGTTAGAGAAAAGTCACCTAATAGAAAACAGTAGCAGAATCTGTATCGGATGACTAGTTCAGAAAATACAACTATTAGAAGAAGGAATTAGCTTTTTCAAGTGATTCTTGAGATGCAAATATCTGATTGAGAATCAAGAAAGTTAAGCTTATCCCAGCTGGAAACCCTTTATTCATGAAATTGTAGAGCTGGGAAAGACCATATGTGCTCTAACAAGCGTTTATGCGACATAGAAACAGGCTCATTGAGGGATTTTTAAAAAAACCTCTTAGCAAACTGAATGATACAAGTTCATCAAGAAGCTTTTGACGAGCAATGTCAAGCATTCCATTCATAAAATGCTTCTTCAACTTTGGCCAATATCCACACACATTATATCCATCAACGAGCAAGACGGGAACAGCACCATCCAAGACCTGATTTGTACTACAGAAAGTTTAAAAAAAACAAGTAGATTTTCAATTCACCCATTATGATGTCTACTAAACGAGAAAATTCATTCTAGACAAGACCTGGAAAAGATTTACTAGTATAGTGCCAAAGTAGGATCACGGTAGATCTCTTCATCTTCTGGCAGTTCTTCCTTCTCCACCTTCTTCTTACGATAACTGGTTGCAGGCTTTGGTGTACTGGATTTTCTCTTTTGGAAGTCCTAAAGGATTTTTCCACAATATGAATTACTGAAAGGGATCGACCAAATCTAGTTACAGGCTCCATTGATATTAATTGAAGACTGACCTTCCATAATCTTAGAAACTGCAAATTCTGCTTCAAGTTTGATGTAATCCTTGGAGGAGGTGTCTCAGTATCCTATTTGAAGAAGTAAAGTTTTGTAAGATTTAAATGATTTAGCTGGACATTCAAATTAAAGAGCGATCTTTTCATTTCTAGGTGGAATTATTAAAGTATTTTAAAAATTGTAAAAAGTAAGCAAATATCGTTTAAAACACTGGGAAAGATTGGCAAACTAGGACTGAATTCCACTCGAAGGATTACTACATGGTTTGGTATCCCATGGCCATCCAAATAACTGTTTGCTGTAATTAGTTGTCAGCAACTGTAAATTTGATTCCAATTTAAGAATTTCTCAATTTGTTATTTCTTTTTTTTAAATGTAATGAGATTTTCTCAATTATACTTTTGAATGATTCCCAGATAACTTTTCAATTGACCAGCTCCAGCTTCCACTTCTAGCACTTGCATGTCTAGTGGCCACAGTTGTGAACAACGTAGACTGTAGAGATACTGCAGCAAGTTATTTCATTTAAAAAATAACAGATAGCCAGAAGAGCATTTTCCATCACTTCAAAACAAATGGACTACCCATAAATTTGACAAAGCTGGCTAGTGTTTCAGTTCTTCATACTTCTATCCTTTCTGATAACTCACTTTATCCATAACATCACAAAGATTGTACTACTTGTTAAAAAGGAAGCCATTTATAGTACTTCAAGAAGAAGAAAAATCTTTTTCTTTTGGTAGAAAAATGATGCCAAGTTATGTACGATTCTATGGTATTGGCAACAAAGTACTACTTAGCTTCCAACTGCTGAATAACACAATGAGCAATTAGGGTCCTTATATTTTGAGATTTCCTTGGGTCATGATCAAAACAAAACTTTGCATCATATCCTATTACCCATATTTTATCTTTCCTTGTTAATCCTTAAGTCCAATTATACTATCTTCCCTCTAGTTTGTCATTACACGTGCTTTACTTCATACCTAGTAATCTTTCACATTCTAAAACATTTTTTTTTTTTTGACAAGGTAAAAGTTTATTAAAAAGGTACCAAGATGGTACAAGAAGATACAAAAAACATCCCAAACAACATCATCCACCTTCTATCCTATCCCTCCTAGCATGTTCAGGAATTCCATATACTGATCCAGATTTCCTAAGGGGCTACATTTACACCAATAATACAGATTATGAAGACATTTATTCTTCATTCTAATAATGTGATTCCTATGCCCTTCAAAACAAGCTTTGTTCCTCTCCGGCCATAATGTCCATATGATGCACAATGGAACGGTTCTCCAGATTTGCTTTAGTCTTCTAGGTACTTTCTGAGATTGCCAATGGTTCTCCAGAGTTACTTTCTGAGGCATCACCCAAGACAACCTAAATCTATAGTACATTCTAAAATAAAGCATAACCACCCAGACAACCTAAATCTATAGTAGACCTTATTTCCTTTCTCTTTGTTGAACAAAATCTCTATAAGAATTTACATCTGATGATTCTCTAGATGAAATTTTACTGTTGAGAATGCTAAGATATGATACTAAATTTTGATTTTTCAAAATTTGACATAACGTGAAAGGTTTTTTTTTTAAAACTTTATTTACTCTAATTTCTAAAACAATAGCAACCATTTGTACAATGAATTCATTATGGTAAAACCAAACTATCTGTTCGAAAGAAATTAAAGATTTACAATAAGGACAAAGCAGTAAGTATCTTTAAAGTAGTTGGTTCATAACAAAAAAGTATAAGTCCAACAGAGAAGGAAAATCCTCCTGATGAAATATTGAACTATAGTGGAGGTTAGTTCAAACCCCAAATTAGCAGGGTTTTCAGGAAATATGATAACTTAGGAGGGGGGGGGGGGGGGTTAATACCCTATAATATATATATATAAATAATTATTTGAATATGGATAACTTTTCTCCCACGAAGCAACCATAATTTGCAACTGCTTAGAAGAAGAAACATCAAAACTACTTAAGATAGGCTAGAAGAACCACGTTTCCTTTTTTTCCTCCTTAAATACTTGCTTTCTTTTTAATTTCTCGAACCCATTAATTTTTGTATCTCTCCTTTCAGTATTATCCCAAAGCAAAATGACAGTGGCTCCTTATCATTCTAAGAACAGACCCGATGCAACATCACAATCAACTTCTCTGTTACTTGAATGTACATTTTCTATTGGAAGACACTGATCACCAAATGTGTGACAAATCCGAGTGCTTTTCACAAAACTTCTCTCAAGAGCAATAATAAATCACTTTCCTTTACTAATTGAAGTGTCAACATATACTTAACATAAAAATGTATTTTGTCCTCAATGAAAACATAATTAAGAATACACTAAGCGCCAATATTTAGGGGCGGAGCTAGCCCTCAACATATTAACTTTGGTCCAAACTCTATATTTATCTTAAGAATTTCATTTAATATGTATAAATTACTATTAATTTAGAACTCAATAACATAAAAAGGCTAGGGTATAAATTTCAAATCCTGGTTTCGGCTCTGCCAATATTATCATATACATAAACAAGAATTTACATAAAAAGAATAAAATGAGGAAAAGTAAGCTACCTTAGGAGAAGGAGTCTCGGAATTCTTGCTCTTCTTAGCCACAATTCTAGAAGCATAGTTGGGTTTGATGTACCCATTACATGTACCACAGCCAATGTATGCCAATGCAAAGGCTGATAGTGATTCTGAGAAAGATATACCTTTCATGTCATGGGTGTAATACTACTTCTCATTCTTCATTTTCTTGAATTTCTGTGACCACTCACTTTAAGATAAATCCATCAAAATTCCCAATACAGTTATTTTCTGAGTAACCAATTCTACTTTACTCCAGCACTAGTACTATGTTCGCGAACTTTCCGTCCCCAGTACAATGAATCTAATTGCTCTGTGATCGGTCTATTTTGCTTTCTATGTTGGTGGAGTACTTCTTCAAAAGCAACAGCAGCAACTACCAGACCCTGACTTGTTGAGGAAAAAAGAGAAACTAATTAAAGATTATTGGAGTCGTGGCGTGAACATAGCCACCCGTTTCGTTTTCACAACCTGCCCACTTGCCAGTTGTTACGGAAGGGTTTTGTCTGCTTGTCTTATCCTCTTCACCCATTATGGAGTAATATGGACTAACAGTATGGTTGTTTAACGAGCGGGCCGGGACGGGCTGGACAAAAAAAAAATAGCTCGTCCGTTTAATGTTGCGGGCTATTAGCGGACTGTACTTTTTCGGAATTTTTTTGTCCGTTCAGGATCGGACTTAGCGGGTTGTTAGCAGGCCGTGGATTTATTTTTTTAAAGTAAATTTTGTTTTTCTTATTCAATATTGTTGATACTTTAAGTGTTTGCAAACTTTTAAGGCTTAAAATTAAACTTTAAAGTTTAAAATTTTAAATTTTAAATTTTAAATTTGAATTTTATAATTTTAAAATTGAAATTTGAAAGTAAGTGGCTACAAAAAATTATTTAATAAAACCAATATGCAATACGTAAGGATAAAGTTCCGAAAACTTACATTTGATATTTTGATTGAATAATATATAATACTTCAAATTAAGTTGCAAGTTCTTTTTTGATTTGGTTATTTTTGAACTTGCAAATTAAAAGTTTACAACAATTATAAAATAAAAAAATAGTACATCACATGCTTTGCATCATTTTTGTAAGTTCATCCATGTCAACATGAGGTTTTTGGTTTCCGGCATTGGTTGAATCAGAACCATAAACTATTATATCTCTAATTTCTTGGTCCCCCTCTTCATCTACCTCGTCACGCCCTTGATTTCGTCGTTCTCATCTTATTCAATCTCTGAAACACACTAGAATTTCCAAAGCGTTGCTACCCAATGAATGACGAGTATCTCCTAGTTGCTGCTTTGCTTGGCTAAATGCGCTCTCTGATGCGACTGTTGAAATCGGCACATTTAGCACGTCTCGAGCCATGGCCGAAAGAACAGGAAATTGATTTGAGTTGCTCCTCCACCAACCCAGTGGTAGAAATTCCTTTGTGCGGGGCTCTGCTGACTTTTGCAAGTAGAATTGAAGTTCATCAATATTCCTGCTACTGGTTTGTTGATGCTCCCCTATTGTAGACCAAATCAAATAATCTTCAACACCATCACTATCATCCAAAGCACTGGTCCCAAATGTTGAAACTAAACTTGAAGGAATATTTGCATCTACAGCAGAAGAAGCATCAACAATGTTAGCATAATAATTATATAATATTTCTAAATGTTTGTGTAGATTAGAAATACAAGTATCAATATCAAGAGTTTCAGTTGGTCCAATATCCATATAAGAATATAAAACAGTGATTAATTGGCGACAAGTGGCCATTTTGATATAAGGGTTTAAAATAACACCAATTAGGTAAATAGGGAGAATTGGGTAAAAATATTTTTTAAACTTATCTAGCATAGATTCAACAACATAAGTATATCCTTCTTTCTTCTTCAAATTATGTAGTAAAAGAGAAATTTCAGCAATATGAACTAAACCATTTGCAATAGTAGGATAATAAGCTCCAGAAAACTCAAGTGTAGCCACATAAAATTTTTGTAAAAACTTTACAACATCTTCAATGACATCCCAAGTTCTAGATGTTAACAAACGGCTATGTATCGATACTTGATAGTTGATACCACACTTCACTTGAATACTTGATATTTGATAATAATAATTTTGTAATGGCTAAACTAAATATTTGATGAAACTTAAAATAATAAGTAATTGAGAATTTAAGAACAATAATCAATAATATCAAGAGAGAATTAGAGTAGTAAGAGAGTGAATTGTGAGGAAAAATGAAGAAGAAGGGGGGCTATTTATAGTTTTTAAAAGGTTAAAACTATAATTTATCAAATACTAGGGGTGTGGGGGCTATTTTCTTAAGGGGTAGGCTGAAATGGCTATTTTTGCAAAAAAGGGTCGTTGGCC
Organism: Nicotiana tomentosiformis; assembly: GCF_000390325.3. Classification (NCBI taxonomy): domain Eukaryota; kingdom Viridiplantae; phylum Streptophyta; class Magnoliopsida; order Solanales; family Solanaceae; genus Nicotiana; species Nicotiana tomentosiformis. Next base: position 76,265,966 of record NC_090822.1, on the reverse strand, counting down.
AACGGTCATATTTGAATTTTACCATTGGCAACAGTCAAAAAAAAATTAAAAAAAAAAAATAAGTTAAAAATCGGGTTGAACCGGGTTGTAGCCCGTTAACAACCCATTAACGGGTTAACGGGCTTAGCGAGTTCCGGTGCACCGGTATCAAAAAACTGTTAGTTTGAAACTCACTCCCCGCCCAACCCGTCCCAGCCCCCCTCAGCAGTACCGGGCTGACCCGGGCTGAACCGGGTTGTAAACGGGTCAGCCCGGCCCGATTAACATGTATAACTAATAGCTTGTTTGGCCAAACTCAAAAAATTAGCTTATTTTTGAAAAATGCTTTTAAGTACTTTTGGAGAAAAGTAGAATTTATGTTTGACTAATCAATTTGAAAAGTACTTTTGAACAATAATTTGTGTTTGGTCAAACTTTTCAAAAAGTGATTTTATGTGTCAAATTACAAATAAGGATATGAAAAGATTTGCTTAATAGTTAATATTATATAAGTAGATAAACAATTACAAATTTTTATAATATTGCAAGTTTGTTCTTCATATGTTAGTCATAAAACGACGGCAAACAATACAATCTATCCAAACATTGTATACATCAAAATCATACAGTACAATACATGATGAAACGATACATAACAATCATCCAAACAAGATGTAAGGTGCTCATGGTTGTGTTTTTGGAAAAATTGTCAAATTTGTTTTTGCATTATGCAAAATGAAATGGATTTGTACTCATTTAATAGTTAGGGTCAAATATGTCCTTGTCGTTATCAAAATAAGCTAGATTTAGGAGTATACATAATTTGATATATACTGATACTGTACCGTAAACAAAATTTTTAGTATTTGGTATGATATTGGTTTAAGTTTTTAAAAAATGATATTACGTATGGTATTAGGTATTTAAAAATATATACCGAAATATTAAAATTGTACTGAAATATATCATAAGTTATACAATACACATATTATTGATTATAACATACTAAGTTACACAATATTTTTCTTTGGCATTCATGTTGAGGCTGGCAGTATAGTCATGCACAGTCAGACCTCTTTATAACAACATCCATATATAACATTCATTCACTATAAAAGTCAAGTTTTCCTCAAAATCGATTTTTTAAGTTATATTTTATCTCTGTATAATAACTTTTTACCTATAACAGCAACGGTCATAATTATAGCATAACGATCTTTGTAAAATTACCACACTATAATAGTCATAAAGAATCATTAAGATTACTAATAATAGTTTTAAAAATATGCGTACAATCTTTTTCATTAAACAAAGTTTCTATCTTGTATAAGATAAAAGATTTGAAGATTAGCACATGATACCTTTTTCATTGAACAAATTTCAAAAAGTATTTAGATAGAAAATTTAATTGTTAAGTTCTTAGATTGTCTTCAAAGAAAATATATTGCATACCTTTTTGCTGAAAATTTGGGCACGAATCTTCGCCAATTCAAGCTTTATATCGCTAGTAAAAGAATAAATCTACAAAACAAGCTACAATTACAAAGTTTTTCCATCAATCTTGAAAGAATTATTTTTTTAGGTAACTTTAAAATATTTGTCTTAGAGTTTAAATCTTTATATGTTTAGTTATGAATTTATTAATAATGTATTAAATTTCTTCAATATTAACTAGTGAAATATGCATATCTTTTGAGATTTTAAATTTGAATAATTTTTTTTATCTTTTATAAATAACATTAATAAGGAAAAAATAATTGATTTTTGGATATTTTTTATCTATAACATCCAAAAGATATTTTAACGTCAAATATTATTTTATGCGTATAACAATCATTCACTATAAAAGCCAAATAATATCGGAACAAACAAGGTTGTTATAGAGAGAGTTGATTGTACTTCTTTAAAACAAGGTAGGCTGCAAATTATGACTCTTACTCTCCAGGTTGTCAAGCAGTTTAACATAGTATTTCTACGATTTTAGGATATTTCTTACTCGTATATTGTTATTGCATCTGTTGGATTAGTCCTTGTTATATTCTCTAAATTCAGTAATTAAATCTAAGCAAGTAACAAGACATTTTTAGTGATCAAATATATTCCTTTATGTACATTTTTTTCCTCTTCATGAGTTGATACTTGCTGATTTTGGATAAAGATTTGTTAATAGTCACATGAGCTTTAAACGTTTTAATTTTGTATTTGAGAGTACTTTAATTAAGAATATTAATTGATATTCAAGTCGAACAAAATGAAGTTACCAATCCAAATAAACTGAAACTGAATGAAGGAAAGCCAAACCATACTGAATTTAATTATATATGGTATTGGTATAGCATTTTAAGAAATCGAATATCAAAAATACCAAATCAAAATATCCAAATACAGTATCGTACCGATCAGCAAATACCCCTAGCTAGATTTTCTCTTATTTTCCAACAACATAAGTTTAATACCATGTGGGACCATTTTCTAGTCATGATGGGGTTGCACCATCGGTAGGCACTCAACCCTTTTTAGTTTGCCCTGGCGATGGACGTTCTAGCGTGCCACATCCAAGGGGAGGTACCGTGGTGCATGTTATTTGCAGATGATATTATATTGATTGACGAAATGCGAGGCGGTCTGAATGCGAGTTTAGAGGTGTGGAGGAAGACCTTGGAGTCTAAAGGTTTCAAGTTGAGCAGGACCAAGACATAATACTTGGAGTGTAAGTTCAATGGTGAGACTCAGGGAAGGGAAGAGGAGGTGAGGTTGGACTCGCAAGTCATCCCCATGAGAGAAAGTTTTAAGTACCTTGGGTCTATTATTCAGGGGATAGGGAGATTGATGAAGATGTCTCACATCATATTAGGGCAGGATGGATGAAATGGAGACTCGCTTTTGGTATTTTGTGTGACAAGAAGGTTCCACCAAAACTTAAAAGTAAGTTCTACAGAGTGGTGGTCAGACCGACTATGTTGTACGGAGTTGAGTGTTAGCCTGTCAAAATCGCCCATGTCTAAAAGATGAAGGTTGCATAGATGAGGATGTTTAGATGAATGTGCGGGCACACCATGTTAGATAGGATTAGGATTGAGGTTATTAACGACAAGGTGGGTGTGGCCCTCATTAAGGACAAGATGTGGGAAGCGAGGCTTAGGTGGTTTGGACATGCGAGAAGGAGGAGGACAGATGCCCCGGTGATGAGGTGTGAGAGGTTGATATTGGAGGGCCTACGAAGAGGTAGAGGTAGGCCAAAGAAGAAGTGGGGAGAGGTGATTAGGCAAGAAATGCACAACTTCAGCTGACCGAGGACATGACCCTTGATAAGGAGGTATGGAGGTCGAGGATTAGAGTAGTAGGGTAGGTGGTCTAGATTGTTTATACCAGTAGTATTAGTACGCACTCTCACATTCTGCTGGTAGTATGCTTCTATGACTACCCGTTGTTTTCTTTTATTTTGATCATCTTATTATCATGTTGCTTTTATGCTGCTTTTACATGAATTTTTGGTGTTGCCCCTCCGTATCTATCTTTTAATTAACATGGTGATTATATTTTCCTGATCCGAGGGTCTATTAGAAAGAGTATCTCTACCTTCACAAGGTAGGGGTAAAATATGCGAACACACTACCCTCCCCTGATCCCACGATGTGGGATAGTACTGGATATGTTATTGTTGTTGTTGTTGATGCCATGTGTCCCATAATAAAGTCATAATTTGTTTAATGGAACTCACCTTATCTAATTTGTACTAGATTTCGTCGGGTGGTATTATCTAAACCCTACATTAGCCCCTCCACTCTTAGCTCTTTTACGGGTGGCATATATGAGCCATTTTGTTAAGTTCAGTTGCATATTTGAGTCTTTTCTAGGTCACCACCATATCCCAACTACTGTAGTACCATGAATGCACATACATACTCTTAATTCACATACTCATATTTTTCATACTCATCTACACCTCCCTATAGTTCGGCCTTCATAGCTACCATTCATAATTCAGACACCACTTCTTTGTCGATTTCTCTTTGCAACCACTAGCTACCTTTTCCCCCTTTTTGGTAGGCCAGTGACCGCCTTTAACACCGTTAGTCGATCTTCATCTTCTTTCAAAAATAATTCAACTCACAAATCCACATTCAATTCATCTCCAAAATCCGCTAAGAAACCACTATTTTATGACACGCCATTAATCCAAACAATAGAACCCACAAAAAAGAAAGAAAAAACACTCACACTAATTAGGAACTTGTACATTAATAAGGTGTATATCAAAATTATGAGTGTGTAGGTGTATTCATGGTAAAATTTGGGGTATTATAATGGAAGGGACGTGCTGCTGACTTGGAAAATACGCGACTAATTTTGGTGAAATAGCTCACATATACCACTCGTAAAAGGTGGTGAGAGGGTAGGAGGATGCTAAGCAATGGAGGATTTTGATAATGTTACGTGGAAAATTTTAGTACTAATTAAACAATGTGGATTTATGTTAATGGATAATTTCAACTATTAACGAGTGGCATATGTGAGGTATTTCCTTAGGTTTAATGGTATACTTAAGCCATTTTCCAATTTTTAATAACAATAATTTTAGAATGGTGCATCCTCAGCATATATTTCATTGTAAAATAACATAAGTATGGTACCCATAGTTGTCACGACCCAAAACTCAACCTTTCGCTATGGCACCTATCATGATACTAGGCAAGCCGACAACTCACACATACCAACACTTTTAATTTTAAAATATACTAAAATAGGTTTAAATATGTGAAAATCTCATAAAACTGGATGAAAATACCTCAACTCATTATAAAAAGTTTTTTTTTTCAAAACCTGGGTGTCACTGAGTATATGATCATATATACAGTAACACAGTCTAATACACTATCTAAGAAAGTAGAACAGAATAATCAAAAACTGAGAGATAGGGGAGGAGAGTCAAGGTATGCGGACGCCAAAGCAACTACCTCGATAATCTCCGAACAGGTAAAACTCCACGATCAACAACCACCGTACCCGAAAATGCCTAGATCTGCATACGAGGTACAGGGTATAGTGTGAGTATAACCAACTTAATAAGTATCGCAAATAAACAAGGCAAGGTAAGAGAAGCTTAAATTATTGAGGATACTAGTTATTCCGGTTTAATTCTGCCTTTTTAGACCAGCACAACATAATATTTAAAACTAACTCATAAGGCTTCATGAGAAGAATATTTGTGTATGCATGTGCACTGTTTCTCAAATACCCTGCTCAAACGGTATTATGGCATGTAGAGGAAGGAAACAAGTAAATCAGATAAATGATCAATAAAATACAAGTTCCACACACTGCACAGATAACTTACGTGATGCGCGGACAACTCACGTGCTAACAATAGAACCTGCACGGACAACTCACGTGCGACTCAGACAAATCACGTGTCAATATTATCAATATATGGATCAGCACGGACAAATCACGTATTGCACGGACAACTCACGTGCCAATAATATCAATGCATGGATCCGCAATGACAACTCACGTGTTGCACGAATAACTCATGTGCCAATAACATAATCCGTCCGGCATAGCCACAGGGCCCAGTCCAAACATATCATAGAGAAACAATAAAGCAAGTATACATGTATATGATGAATGAAATAAGATTCTCATGTCCCTGGACTGGTGTAAATGATATGCTAAAGTGTAGGCATGTGCAAAGTGTGCTATCGTATCTCAAACTGGCAATTTCATCAATGAAAAGCATTTACAAGTTCGTTCGAGGGTTAAAACTCTATGTAGCCTCATCATGGCTCAAATAGATCACATAAATTGTTACAACATGTGAGATATCATAGCTTTGTCATGCCCCGACCTCGGGGAGCATGAACGGTGCTCAACAGAGCCAGTCGAGCAAGCCTGCACAGTGTCGTCTACCCAACTCACCCATGAATAAAGAGAAGAATACATTTCATTAATTAGACAGAAAGAGGTCATGTGAATAACACCAATTTATTTTCATTAGTTACGTTATTAACAAGTCTCCAAAACAGTATATTGTACAATCATAGTTTTAGTGGAACATATGATACGATTACATCATTTTTAGTTTAACCTTCCCAAAAATATATACAAACCTCACTATGTCTACGGAGCCTCTAACAGGAACAAAAGAGTGCTATGACAGTGCCGACAACAAGGCCCGGATATACCTAAAAAATGCTATGTACAAAGGATAAAAGATACATGACGCCAAAATGAAGTGGGCTCACCAAGTCAGCTGAGGAGAGGGTGTGCTGCTATCACTGATCAATACCACATGTTATGGAACCACCTGTATCCATTAAATATGCAGCGCCCCCGGCAAAAAAAAGGGTGTTAGTACATATGGAATGGTGATAGTATGTAAAACTAAACACCTTCTCAATAGAACGATTAACGGTAAACGGAGAATAAAGCATAAAATAAATAAGAGACTCAAACAGTATCAAGGTGTCAAGTTAGGGGAAAGGTAAGGTTCAAGTAAGTTTCAGTAATTTAAGTTGGGAGATCTTCAGCACTGATACACCATCATGTTTTAGTACGGAGTTCGATCTCAGCCCGACCGGCTAAGCCATGTCTCACTACAATGATGTGTGGGTCGACATCATATCACACCTCACTATAATCTCATCCCATTTAAGGGGAAACATCTCAACACACCAATCACATCCCATATAAGGGGAAACAATCTCATCACATAAACATGGGGATTTATCCCTCAATCACTCCTACACCGGCACATGTAGTTTCAGGGTTAGGTTGTTCTGACCTACCCTTCCTCGGTGGCTAAATGATACTCCCAAGGCATCTGTTATAAAAAGGATTTACCACTCATTTCATATTCCTTTACATATTATTCATTTTATTGGCACCATTGGCCATAACGCAATGTCATTCATGGCACGTTGGCCGCACATCATATTTCATGTTCTTTTCTTTTACTTACAAATATCATCATGGATAATCAACAACAAGGCCTTTCTAATTAAGACTTTAAACACATATTTGAGCAATTTAGGGTCTTAGGAACATGTGATTTCTTACACAATTGACATGATAACTTTCATTAGAATCATGTTTTTAAATCATAACGTAATAACACACAGCCCATACTTAAACCACATTCTCAATAGTGACTCAACATAACAAGAATATTTGGAATACATATTGAACGCATATTTATTTTGACACAAGGCTTATTTGGAATAATCAATTTATAATAAGCATCACGGGACTTACAAGGATGTTGTGGGGTTCAATTCTATGAGAAGAGTTTAGCCAGTATACCTTGCCTCGAGATTTTTAAATCACTACAATGTTTCGAAAATCATAGCCACTTCGATCTATTTAGAGATATAGCAAAATTGAACACAAATTAAGAAGGAGTTCATAGTTCCAACTCACTTGAGCATTTTATCAAACACTAGGTGTGCATTAAGGTTTCAAGGTCCTCCTATGGTGGATTCTTTCATCCCACTACCCAATGTTTATCCAAATAAGCTCAAAAATCTTCCCACTACCCTTGATGGTATATGCATGTAAAATAAATATCCCCCACACCCAAGAATTTGCTTGGCTTATTACCTATTTTTAGTTAAAATCACGAAATTGAGGGCTATGGAGTAGAACCTTACCTCTAGGATGAAGACCTAGTGAATTCTTCTTGTAAACTCTTCAACTTTGAGAAAGAATTAATGAATGATGAGCTTAGGAGCTTCCCCTATCACTCTATGGCACTCACTATCTCTAGAAATATAAGTTTTAACCTTTTAAAATGATCCCTAAGGCTGTTTTATAATAATAGGAAATTAGAAAGAATGAAGCCCTGATGCAGATCTGCGATCGCATAATGCTTCTGCAGTCCGCAAAATGGGCCGCATAATGGCCCTACAGAACTGGACACCCCTGTCTCACACTGCGATCGGTCTGCGATCGTATAATGCGCGGGGTTATACAGCCCGTAAAATGAATATGTGACTGCATAATGGACCATATAATGGTCAAAAACTTTTGCCCAAATTTCTGCCTCAGTCTGCGGCAGATATGTGGTCCCCATATCAGTTCAGCCACCGCAGAATGGACTACAGAAACGCCCTGTATTTCCAAAAATTTTCTTTAACTCCCAACGCACTGTTCAGCCCAAAAAGTCTAAAACCACGGTGAGCATCCCTACAATCGTCAACACATAAGCCTACTTCGACACCATGAAACCCCGGGTTTTAGGTAAAATTTTACAGGGCCTTACATCCTCCCCAGCTTAGGATCATTCGTCCTCGAATGAGGGCCAAAATCTGCCATTAGAAACCAATGTAACTCAACTGCTATAACACACGAACAGTTCCACTTTTGACTAACTCCCTAAATTTCCAAAAATTTTGCCAGAATTTCCCCTGTAACTGAGCCTATCCACCTGTCAGAGAATCCCAGCAACCAACCCTAACAACATATACATGAACCAACGACATAACATAACATAAAACAACGGCAACCGTGGCCTCACGAGCAGTATATCACCAAAAGGAATACCCTTAACATCAATTGTACAAATGATACATAATTCATAGAATGTAAACTCTTAACATTTTCATAGAACACAACTTTATAAACACATGACTATTCAAACAAATGTGGGTATTTCTTCTTTATTTCTTCCTCGGTCTCCCAGGTGGCCTCTTCGACTTGTTGGTTTTGCCATAACACTTTCATGGAGGCAATCTATTTATTCCTCAACTTTCGAACTTGCCTATCAAGAATGGCAACTGTAATTTCCTCATAAGTCAATTCTTCATTAACCTCGATAGTCTCAACCGGAACAACAAGCGACGTATCTCCAACCACCTTCTTCAACATGGATACGTGGAACACCGGGTGCACTAGAGACATCTCTGGAGGTAGTTCTAGCCTGTAAGCCACCTAACCGATGCTCTGAATAATTCTGTACGGCCCGACATACCTTGGACTCAATTTCCCCTTCTTACCAAATCGCATTACCCCCTTCTTGGAGGAAACCTTAAAGAATACCCAATCATCCTCTTGGAACTACAAATCTCTACGACGTATATTCGAATAGGACTTCTGACGACTCTAGGCAATTCTCAACCATTCTATAATAATCTTAACCTTCTCTATAGCCCGATGTACGAGGTCTGGCCCTATCAACTCCGCTTCCCCAATCTCGAACCACCCAACGGGAGATCTACATCTCCTACCATATAAAGCCTCGAATGGTGCCATCTGAATGCTAGCATGATAACTGTTATTGTAGGCAAACTCTATGAGAGACAAATGATCATCCCAGCTACCCTTGAAGTTGATAACACAAGCGTGCAACATATCCTCGAACTTCTGAATAGTCCGTTCTACTTGACCGTCGGTCTGTGGATGGAAAGTTGTACTAAGATTCACTTGAGTACCCAACCCTTGCTGAAATTTCTTCCAAAAGTAAGTTGAGAACTATGCCCCCGATCAGAAATGATGGAAACTGGAGTGCCATACAGCCTGGCAATTTCCTTGATATACAACTGAGCATATTGTTCCGTTGTGTCGGTATCCTTAACAGGTAAAAAGTGTGCTGATTTCATGAGTCGATCCACAATCATCCAAATCCAGTCAAACTTGCAAGGCGTGCAAGGTAGTCTCACCACAAAGTCCATATTGACCATCTCTCATTTTCACATCGGAATTTCTATGTTATGTGCCAACCCACCGGTCCTTTGGTGTTCGGCCTTCACTTGATGACAATTTGAACATCTTGCCACAAAGTTCGCTACATTACTCTTCATATCATTCCACCAATAGACTTCCTTAAGATCATGATACATCTTTATAGAGCCCGGGTGCACTGAATACCTAGAAGTGTGAGCCTCGGTCATGATTCTTTCCTGGAGACCATCCACATTTAGAATACATAATCGCCCTTGGTACCTTAGTGTGCCATCATCCATGCCAAGAGAAAAGGTCATGGTCTTATGTTTATGAATCCTCTCCTTCAATTGTACCAACAATGAATCATTGTATTGCTTCTCCTTGACCTTCACACTAGCAATGATTCAGCCCTATTTTGCACAATCACCCCTCCTTCACTAGAGTCCGCAAGATAAACTCCCAAACTAGCCATCCGATGAACCTCCTTGGCCAACGACCTTTGATATGCTTCCAAGTGAGCCAAACTACCCATAGATTTCCAGCTACGAGCATCCTCCACAACATTAGCTTTCCGTGGATGATGTAGGATATCATTTTCATAATCCTTGAGTAACTCAAGCAATCTTTTCTGCCTTATATTCAATTCCTTCTGTTTTAAAATATATTGAAGGCTCTTATGGTCCATGAATATATCTACATGTACCCCATACAAATAATTAAGCCAAATCTTGAATGCAAAGACCACTGCTGCAAGCTCTAAGTCATGTGTTGGATAGTTCTTTTCATGATTCTTGAGTTGCCTAGAAGCATTATCACCTTGCCATGTTGCATTAATACACACCCAAGTCCGATTCTTGAAGCATCACAATATACCACAAACCCACTTGTATCCTCTGGTAGGGTCAACACCGGTGTCGTAGTAAATCTTGATTTCAACTCCTGGAAGCTTCTTTTACAAGCATCTGCCCATTGGAACTTAACCGCCTTTCGCGTCAATTTAGTCAATGGAGAGGCAAGAGTGGAGAACCCCTCCACAAATTTCCTGTAATACACGGTTAAGCCCAAGAAACTGCGAATCTTTGTTGGAGTTGTAGGTCTAGGCCAATTATTCACAACTGCAATCTTCTAATGATCAACCTTAATTCCTTATCTGGAGACGACATGACCCAAGAATGTAATAGATTCAAGCCATAATTCACACTTTGAAAACTTCGCATACAACTTGTGTTGATATAGAGTCTGTAGAACTGCCCTGAGGTGATCGAGATGGTCCTCTCGACTTCATGAATATACCAGAATATCGTCAATAAACACTATCACGAAGGATTCAAGAAAAGGCTTGAAGACTTGATTCATATGGTCCATTAAAGATGTCGGGACATTTGTTAGCCCAAAAGACATTACCAGAAATTCAAAGTACCCATACCGGATCCTAAAAGTTGTTCTCGAAATATCCTGCTCCCTGATCTTCAATTGGTGACACCCGGATCTTAAATCAATCTTGGAGAAATAACTAGCACCTTGAAATTGATCAAACAAGTCATATATCCTAGGCAGTGGGTATTTATTCTTGATTGTAACCTTGTTGAGCTGCCGATAGGCAATACACAATCTTAGCAACCCATCCTTCTTTCTTACAAATAGAACCAGTTTACCCCAAGGCGACACACTCGACTGGGTGAAACTCTTCTCTAACAAATCCTTCAATTGTTCCTTTATCTCCTTCAATTCTATCGGTTCCATTCTGTAGGGTGGAATAGATATAGGTTGCGTGCCTGGCATCACATCAATCCCAAAATCAATCTCCTTGTCTGGCGGGATGCCAGGGAGCACATTCGGAAAGACCTACGGAAATGCATTCATAACCTTCATAGACTCAAGTGTAGGTGCCTCAACATCAGTGTCTGTAACCCGGACCAAATGGTAGATACACCCTTTGTTAATCATCTTCGTGGTCTTAAGGTAATAAATAAACCTACGCTTCGGCACCACAACATCCCCCTTCCATTCAATCACTAATTCATTTGGAAATTCAAACCTAACGGTTCTGGTTTGACAATCAAGTTTGGAAAAACATGAATAAACCCAATCCATTCCCATTATTACATCAAAATCAACCATCCCCAATTCAATGATATCAGCCATGGTGTCCCAACCATGCAACGTGACAACACAATTCCTATAAACCTGCGCGACCATAATAGACTCACTAACTGGAGTAGATATAGAGAACGACTCATGGAGTTGTTCCGGTTCTATCCCAAATCCCATAGCAACATAGGGAGTGGCATAGGACAAAGTGGAACCGGGATCAATAACATCATACACATCATGAGTTTGGACAGTCAATATATATGTGACAACATCTGGAAAAGCCTCTGAACTATGGCGACCCTTCATAGCATAGAAACGGTTGGGTCCTCCCGAACTCTGTGCGCCACCCCTAGCTGCACCATGCCCTGCGGGTGCTGGGGTGCCTAGAGCTGTAGGAGGTGCTACGGATGTAGTAGCTGCAGAACTGGTTGGCTGTGCTGCACCCTTGCCCATGCTCTGGTGAGACGAACGACAATCCCTCTAAATGTGACCCCTCATACCACACCTGTAGAATATAGACTGGTCCATGTAGCAGGACCTAAAGTGCAGCTTCCGACACCTAGGGCATGGGGGCCTCCGCTGCTGTTGAAATCTCCCTCCAGACTGACCCTGTAGGTAGGATCCCCTGTTGCCTTGGCTGGGCCTAAAATGGCTCCCCTGCTACTAACTGGGCCCCGATGGCGGTGCACTGACTGAAGACTGAGCAAAAGACTGGGATGGCCCTGATGACCCTCCCCTGAATATTGACCTACCACCACCACCACCACCAGAAGAACCACCAAAGTTGCCCACGGACCGGGCCTTGCTGCTTCTCTCACGCTCCATTATATTCTTCAATTTGCGGGTATGTGTGGCTTGAGCAAATGCCACTATATTACCATAGTTCATATCAGAATTCAAGGCAGCTGTAGAGGAATCATTAATAACCAGGGGGCTAAGGCCCTGCACAAACCGGCGCACTCTAGCCTCCATAGTGGGCAACATGTAGATGGCATATTTGGACAGGCGCACGAATCTCATATGATACTCCCACACACTCATGCTACCTTGTTTCAGGCTCTCAAACTCGGCAGCACGGGATGCCTTAGTCTTAGCAGGCAAGAAATGATCAATGAAAGCATCAGCAACCTCGAGTTTAGGTAAAATTTTATGGGACCTTACAAGCTTAAAGCGTAACTGTCATTTTGAGGCTTATAAGAGCCCGATCACAACCCAAACATGAATATATAATCCCGGTGCCCGCACATGGGCTCATCCCCACACATGTGCGTACCCAAAAGCACGTGGTTATCATAACAATTCAGGCAACTGGTGCCTCAACCGAGTTTAAATATGATACTTACCTCAGGCAAATCGAATCACTCCGCTAGCAAGCCCTTGCCTCGGGAATGGGCCTCCGAACGCCTCGAATCTAGCCACAAACAATTCGATACAATCAACTCAAGATATTGGAATCAATTCCATATGAAAATGCTAAATTCTTAATCAAAAGTCAAAACGTCAACTCAAAAGTCAACCCCCGGCCCACGTATCGGAATTCAATAAAAGTCACAAAATCCGAAAGTCCATTCAACCACGAGTCCAACCATACCAAATTTACCAAATTCTGACACCAAATCGTCACTCAAATCCCCAAATTTAACTCTTCAATCCCTACCTTAAAACTCCAAAACTTCCACCTCACAAACACACAAACTAGGTGGGAAATTCAATGGAGAAACAATATTAGTGCATAAAAATGATCAAGAGTGACTTACCTCAAGAAATATATCTAAAACATCGCCTTAGTCTGAGTTTGCAAAGTCCAAAATGATGAAAATCACGAAACACTTGAATTTTTTATTCTGCCGAGTGCTTTCGCAACTGCAGGCCAAATTCCGCACATGCGGAATCGCTTTTGCGATTAAAGTCCATCTTCTACGGAAGTCACTTAATTCTACTAGGTTTTCACCTGCGTTTAGAGTTCTACACCTGCGGAAGCGCTTCTGCTACCCCTCCATCCGCTTCTGCGAAGACAACCCACTCTTCCATTCTTCGCATCTGCGGAGCCTTGCTCGCACCCGCGGGCTTGCAGATGCGGAAGACCCCTGACACCTGCATCACACCCCAGGCCAACCTAGCTCCGTTTTTGAGCCACATCAGCCGCACCTACAGCGTCGCACCTATGGTTAATCCCCTCACAAGTGCGATCACACCAAAAGGAAAAATTCCAGCAATGCTTCAAATCCATATTTTGTTCCGTTAACCATCCGGAATCAACCCGAGGCCCCACAAGACCTCAACCAAACATATCGACTGGTCCTAAAAAACGATACGAACTTAGTCGAGGCCTCAATTCACATCAAAAACATGAATCGCGCTCAAATTCAAGCCTAAATAAAAATTAAGAAATACCAACTTCTACAATTGATGCCGAAACTTATCAAATCAAGTCCGATTGACCTGAAATATTGCACACAAGTCACAAATGACACAACTGACCTTTTCCAACTTTCGAAACCAAAATCCGATCCCGGTAACCACAAAGTCAACTCTCAGACAAACCTCCCAACTTTTTGAACTTCTAATTTTCCAACATTCGTTGTTTCAAGCCAAAATCAACTTCGGGCCTCCAAATCACTATCTGAACACACTCTTAAGTCCAAAATCACCCTACGGAGCTATCAGAACCATCAAAACTCTATTTCGGAGTCGTTTAAACACAAGTCAACATCCAATCAACCTTTTCAACTTAAATTTCCAACCTTGGGGCTAAGTGTCCCAACTCATTCGAAAACATCCCCGGAACCAAACCAACTACCCTGACAACCCACATAACGACAATTGAGCATAAAATAAGCACTAAATGGTGGAACGGGACTATAACACTCAAAATAACTGGCCAGGTCGTTACATCTTCCCTCTCTTAATAAGCGACATACTAAGCGGCAAGGCAAGCTTGTAAGCTACCTCTCCAATCCTCTAAAGCATCTCAAACGGCCCAATATATCGAGGGCTCAATTTTTCCTTCTTCCCGAACCTCATAACACCATTCATGGGTGAAACCTTAAGTAGTATCTTCTCCCCTACCATGTAAGCAACATCCCGAACCTTTCGGTCGGCATAAATCTTCTGTCTAGATTGCGCCATACGAAGCCGATCCTGAATCAATTTATCCTTGTCCAAAGCATCCTAAAATAGGTCAGTATCTAATAGCTTAGCCTCGCCCGACTCAAACCATCCTACCGGAGACCGACACCATCTCTTATACAAAGCCTCATACGGAGCCATCTGAATGATCGATTGCTAGTTGTTGTTGTAGGCAAACTCTGCGAGCGGCAGAAACTGATCACATGAGCCCCCAAAGTCTATGACACAAGCACATAACATATCCTCCAATATCTAAATAGTGCGCTCGGACTGTCCGTCCGTCTAAGGGTGGAATGTTATACTCAACTTAACCTGTGTGCCTAACTCTCACTGCACTGTCCTCCAAAATTGTGATGTAAACTGCGTGCCCCGATACGAAATGATGGACATCGGCATACCTTAAAGGCTAACAATCTCGCGGATGTAGATCTCAGCCAACCACTCCGAAGAATAAGTAGCCCCAACTAGAATGAAATACATGGACTTGGTCAACCGATCCACAATCACCCAAATAGAATCAAACTTCCTCGAAGTCTGTGGGAGACAACTACAAAATCCATGATGATACACTCTCATTTCCACTCCGGAATCGCAAGCCTGTGAAGTAATCCTCCCGGTCTCTGATGCTCGTACTTCATATACTGACAGTTTAGGCATCGAGCTACAAATCCCACTATGTCTTTTTTCATTCTCCTCCACCAATAGTGCTACCTCAAGTCCTGGTACATCTTTGAGGCACCCGGATGAATGGAATACCGCGAACTGTGGGCCTCCTCAAGAATCAAATCATGTAGCCTATCCACATTACACACACAAATCCAACCCTGCATCTGCAATACCCCATCATCCCCAATAGTAACCTCCTAGGCATTACCCTGCTGAACCGTGCCCTTAAGGACAAGCAAGTGGGGATCATCATACTGGCGCTCCCTGATGCGATCATATAAGGAAGACCAAGAAACCATACAAGCTAGAACCCAATTGGGCTCCGAAACATCTAACCTCACAAACTGGTTGGCCAAGGCCTAAACATCATCTACGAGTGGTCTCTCACCAACAGGAATAAAAGCAAGGCTACCCATACTCACCGCCTTTCTACTCAAGGCATCAGTCACCATATTGGCCTTCTCGGGATGATACAGAATTGTAATATCATACATTGACCTTCCCGGGATGATACTGAATGGTAATATCATAGTCCTTTAACAACTCCAACCATCTCTGTTGTCTCAAATTTAGATCATTTTGTTTGAACAAGTGTTGGAGACTTTGATGATCTGTAAATACCTCGCAAGACACACCATAGAGATAATGCCTCAAAATCCTCAATGCATGAATGGTGGCTGCCAATTCCAAATCATGAACATGGTAGTTCTTCTCACGGGGCTTCCATTGGAGCAAAGAATAAGCAATAACTCCACCCTCTTGCATCAAGACACACCCAATACCAATCCTAGAAGCTTCACAATACACTGTATAATAGCCCGACGCTAAAGGAAAAACTAGAACTAGAGTTGTGGTCAAAGTAGTCTTGAGCTTCTGAAAGCTCTCCTCACACTTATCTGACCACCTGAATGGAGTACCCTTATGGGTCAATTTGGTCAAAGGTGACACAATAGACGATAAACCCTCCACGAGCGACGATAATAACAGGCCAAGCCGAGAAAGCTCTGAATCTTAGTAGCTAAAGACGGTTTGGGCCAACTCTGAACCACCTCTATCTTCTTTGGATCCACCTTAATCCTCTCACTGGACACTACGTTCCCCAAGAACGCCACCGAACTAAGCCAAAACTTATACTTGGAGAACTTGGCATAAAGTTTCTCCTCCCGCAGCCGCTGTAGCATAATTCTCAAATGATGGGCATGCTCCTCCTGGGTACGTGAGAACACCAGGATATCATCAATGAATAATATGACAAACGAGTCGACATATGGCTGAAATACACTGTTCATCAGATGCATGAATGAAGTTGGGGCGTTGGTCAGCCCAAAAGACGTCACAAGGAACTCATAGTGACCATAATGGGTCCTGAATACCGTCTTCAGAATATCCGAGTCCCGAATCTTCAACTGGTGATACCCAGACCTCAAATAAATCTTAAAGAACACCCTCGTTCCCTAAAGTTGGTCAAATAAATCATCAATGCGCGACAAAGGATACTTGCTCTTGATTGTAACTGTGTTCAACTGCCTATAGTCGATGCACATCCGCATAGTACCATCCTTCTTCTTCACAAATAGAACCGGTGCACCCCAAGGCGACACACTATGCCTAATAAATCCCTTATCAAGAAGCTCCTGAAGCTGCTCTTTCAATTCCTTGAACTAAGCTGGTGCCATATGATACAGAGGAAAAGAAACGGGCTGAGTGCGCGACACTAAGTCAATACTAAAGTCAATATCCCTGTTGGGTGGCATACCTGGCAGGTCTGCAGGGAACATATCCGGAAAGTCTCGTACCACCGGATCAAAATCAATCGAAGGGGTATCAACACCAACATCCCTCACAAAGGCCAAATATGACGGACACCCCTTCCCAACCATCCGTTGGGCCTTCGGATAAGAATCACCCTACTGGGAACATAATCTAGAGAACCTCTCCACTCGATCCTTGGCAACCCCAACATTGCCAATGTCACGATCTTAGCGTGACAATCCATAATAGCATGACATGGAGACAACCAATCCATACCCAAAATCACGTCGAAGTCAACAATACTAAGCAATAAGAAATTAACTCTAGTCTCTAATCCCCCAATAGTCACTACACACGACCGATATACATGGTCCACAATAATAGTATCTCCCACCTGCGTAGATACATGAACAAGTGAAACTAAGGAATCACATGGAATATCCAAATAATGAGTAAAATAGGATGATACACAGGAATAAGTAGAACAAGGTCAAATAATGTGGAAGCATCTATGTGGCACACTGAGACAATACATGTGATCACTGCATCTGAAGCAAAGGCATCTGGTCTGGAAGGAATAGCATAGAAGCGAGCCTGACCACCACCTAATCGTCCTCCCCCTCTAGGGCGACCTCTAGCTACCTGGGCCCTACCCCGAGCTGGCTGAGCGGGTGGTGTAACTGCTGGTTCTGGTATCATCGGCTGAGAACTCTACTGTGGAACCCCACTCAAAAATCTAGGGCAATCCCTCTTTAGATGACTCAAGTCCTCGCATTCGAAACAACTCATCCTCTGACAGAGTTGCTGCTCCTGATAACCCGAGGAACTGCCTGTAGAAACCTGAGCAGACGAGGCATGGTGAGAAATCTGTGCTGGTAATGCACTGAATAATGACTGACCCGAATGAGCACTGTAAGAACCATGGCTAACGGATGCACCATGATGGGCTGGACGAGCCGTCTGAGCGGGCCTATAAAGACGACCCATGCTGTGGTGGGACTGACCCCCAGAAGAAGCACCGCTGAAACCACCCAAACCAAGAGGCCGCTTGGCCTCCCTCTCCTCACGCTCCTGACTATGAACCAACTCTAGTTGCTAAGCAATATCAACCACCTCGTCGAACCTAGCACCTGATACACTCTCCCGAGTCATAACAAAATGCAAATGATAGGTGAGGCCATCAATGTACCTCCTAAACCTCTCCCTCTTAGTGGGAACCAACCAAACTATGAGATGAGATAAATCTGAAAACCTTATCTCATACTAGGTCACAGACATGCCCTCCTAACGTAGCTGCTCGAACTGCTTGCGCAGCTCCTTTCTGCGGGTTTGTGGCACAAACTTCTCCAAGAAGAGAACGGAAAATGCATGCCATGAAAGTGGTGCTGCACCGACTGGCTTGCTCTTTTCATAGGTCTCCCACCATCTGAAAGCTGCCCCAGTCAACGAAAAAGTAGTAAATGAGACTCTACTAGTCTCTAGAATACCCGTTGTGCGAAAAATCCGCTGGCACCTATCCAAGAAGTCCTGAGCATCCTCTAACTCAGACCCACTGAATGATGGAGGCTGGAGCCTTCCAAACCTCTCTTGTCTCTTTTGCTCCTCATCACTCATAACAGGACCCACTGGGGCCTGAGCAACTACAACCGACTGGGCTAGTAGTATCCCCAGTGTCTGAAGTCCCTGTATCACCTGCTCTGAAGTGCGAGCGACGGGAGTCTGAGTACCTCCCCTGGCCTGAGAAATGGTTTCTCCGGTCGGAACTGAAACCACCTGGCCAAGGCTAGTGCAAACAATCAATATCTGGGCCAAAAACTCATGAAGGCCTGGAATCACAATAGGCACAACTGGTGCCTAAGCTGGCCCCACCAACTCAACCACATCTAGAAGTTGCTCCTGAGCTGGAGCAACTGAAGGGTCTATAGGTGCTGTTCGAGCTGTTGTACGAGCTGCACCTCGGCCTCTACCTCAGCCTCAGCCTCTACCTCAGCCTCGGCCTCTCGTGGCCCTAGCTAGTGGTACTGGTGGCCGTTCGCGTGATCCGATAGCATGTGTGCTCACCATCTGTGAGAGAATAAAATATCATAAGTTTAGTTCCCGGAATTAACAAATTCGCACGACAAGAATACAAGAATGTGAAGTTTTCTGAAGGGTTCGACAACCTCTTGAAGATAAGTACAGACACCTCTGTACCGATCCGCAAGACTCTACTAAACCTGCTCATGACTCGTGAGACCTATGTAACCTAGGCTCTGATACAAACTTGTCACGACCCAAAACTCAACCTGTTATGATGGCGCCTATCATGATACTAGGCAAGCCAATAACTCACACATACCAACACTTTCAATTTAAAAACATACTAAAACAGGTTTAGGTGAAAATATCATAAAACTGGATGAAAACGCCTCAACTCATTACAAACTATTTTTTTCAAAACCTGAGTGTCACTTAGTATATGGGCATCTATACAGTAACATAGTCTAATACACTGTCTAATAAAGTAGAACAGAATAATAAAAAACTGAGAGATAGGGGAGGAGCGTTAAGGTCTGCGGACGTCAAAACAGCTACCTCGATAATCTCCGAACATGTAAAACTCCACGTTCAACAACCACCGTTCCCGAAAATACCTGGATCTGCACACGAGGTGCAGGGTGTAGTGTGAGTATAACCATCTCAATAAGTATCGCAAATAAACAAGGCAAGGTAAGAGAAGCTTAAATTAGTGAGGATACTAGTAATTCCGGTGTAATTATTCCTTTTTAGATCAGCACAATACAATATTTAAAACTAACTCATAAGGATTTCTGAGAAGAATATCCGTGTGTGCATGTGCACTATTTCTCAAATACCCTGCTCAAACGGTATTATGGCATGTAGAGGAAGAAAACAAGTAAATCAGATAAATGATCAAGAAAATACAAGTTTCGCACACTGCACGGACAACTCACGTGCTAACAATAGAACCTGCACGGATAACTCATGTGTGAAACGGACAACTCACATGTCAATATTATCAATATATGGATCTACACGAACAACTCATGTGCCAATAATATCAATACATGGATCCGCACAGACAACTCAAGTGCTACACGAACAACTCACGAGCCAATAACATAATCCCCCCGGCATAACCGCAGGCCCCAGTCCAAACATATCATACAGAAGCAATAAAGCATGCATACAGATATATGATGAATGGAATAAGGTTCTCATGTCCCTGGACTGATGTAAATGACATGCTAAAGTGTAGGCATGTGCAAAGTGTGCTATCGTAGCTCAAACCGGCAATTTTATCAATGAAAAGATTTTATCAAGTTCGTTCAAGGGTTAAACCTCTATGTAGCCTCAGCATGGCTCAAACAGATCACATAAATTGATACAACATGTGAGATATCATATCTTAGAGCTTAACAGTCATTTTGAGGCTTATAAGAGCCCGAGCACAACCCAAACATGAATATATAAGCTCATCCACATGCATGCGCACACCCAAAAGCACGTGGCTATCACAACAATTCAGGCAACTGGTGCCTCAACCAAGTTTAAATACGATACTTACCTCAAGCAAATCGAATCACTCCGCTAGTAAGCCCTTGCCTCGTAAATCGACCTTCGAACGCCTAGAAACTAGCCACAAACAATTCGATACAATCAACTCAAGCTATTGGAATCAATTCCATATGAAAATGTTGAATTCTTAATCAAAAGTCAAAGAGTCAACCCCTGGGCCCACATCTAGGAATTCAATAAAAGTCACAAAATTCGAAAGCCTATTCAACCACGAGTCCAACCATACCAAATTTACCAAATTCTGACACCAAATCGTGACTCAAATCCACAAATTTAACTCTCTAATCCCTACCCTAAAAATCCCAAATTCCACCTCAAAAACACACAAACTAGGTGGGAAATTCAATGGGAAAAATAATATTATTGCATAATAATGATCAAGAGTGACTTACCTCAAGAAACCCCTCGAAATCCCTCTCAAAAATTGCCTTAGTCCGAGTTTCCAAAGTCTAAAATGATGAAAATCACGAAACCCTTGAATTTTATATTCTGCCCAGTGCTTTCGCACCTGCGGAATCACTTTTGTGATAAAAGTCCCGCTTCTGCGGAAGTCACTTAGGTCTACTATGTCCTCACCTGCGGAAGCGCTTCTGCGACCCCTCCATCCACTTCTGCAAAGACATCCCACTCTCCCATTCTCCGCATCGGCGGAGCCTTGCTCGCACATGCGGACTCGCAAATGCTGAAGACCACTCGCATGTGCGTCACACCCCAGGCCAGCCCAGCCCAGCTCCGCTTCTGTGCCACATCAGCCGCACCTGCGGCTAATCCCCTCGTAGGTGCGATCACACCAGAAGGAAAAATTCCAGCGTTGCTTCAAATCTACCTTTTGTTCCGTTAACCATCCAGAATCCACCCGAGGCCCCCAGGACCTCAACCAAACATACCGACAGGTCCTAAAAATTGATACAAACTTAGTCGAGGCCTAAATTCACATTAAACAATATCAAAAACATGAATCGCACCCCAATTAAAGCCTAAATGAAAACTAAGAAATTCCAATTTCTACAATTGATGCCGAAACTTATCAAATCAAGTCCAATTAACCTAAAATTTTACACACAAGTCATAAATGACACAACAAACCTTTTCCAACTTCCGGAACCAAAATCCGAGCCTGGTAACCACAAAGTCAACTCTCGATCAAACCTCCCAACTTTCTAAACTTCTAATTTTCCAACTTTCGCTGTTTCAAGACAAAATCAACAAAGGACCTCCAAATCACTATCCGTACACACTCCTAAGTCTAAATTTACCTTACGGAGCTATCAGAATCATAAAAACTCTATTTCGGAGTCATTTACACACAAGTCAACATCCAGTCAACCTTTTTAATTTAAGCTTCCAACCTTGGGACTAAGTGTCCCAATTCATTCCGAAACATCTCCGGAACCAAACCAACTATCCCGACAAGTCACATAATGACAATTGAGCATAAAATAAGCATTAAAAGGGGAAACGGGGTTATACCACTCAAAACGACTGCCTAGATCATTACAATAGTTTAATTTTAGGTCCAAGTCCCATGTTCTATTGAAGTTACGGTGATGACTCAGAAAGTCTTCTTATGTTTTAAAACTCGAATCTGCACACTTAAGCCTTAAAATCTCATTTTTTAACCCTCCTCAATTTGCGTGCACAGTCCGGCGTGTTTGCGGAAAACTTTTATGTTGATAATTGATGAAAATAAGAATTTTTTCCTTAAAAGTTAATTTTAGTTGACTTCAGTCAACATATTTGGTAAACGGGCCCGAATCCATATTTTGACGATCCCGGTGGGTCCGTATTGAATTATGGGACCTGGGCGCATGCCCAGAATCGAATTCGGAAATCCCTAGCTCGAGTTATGAATTTTTGATGAAGATTAAAAGTCAAAAAATTTATTTATTTTTAAGAATTGATTGATGTTTGGCATTGTTAGTACCGGGTACGTATTTTGGTTCCGGAGCCCGGTACAGGTTCATCATAATATTTAAGACTTGTCTATGAAATTTGGTGAGAAACGGAGTTGATTTGACGTGATTCAGACTTCCAGTTGAGAAGATAGTAGTTTTAAAGTGTTCTTGAGAATTGCATTTGATTTGGTGCTAAATTCGTAGTTCTAGGTGTTATTTTGGTGATTTGATCGAGTGAGCAAGTTCGTATGATATTTTTAGACTTGTGTACATGTTTGGTTTGGAACCCCGAGGGCTCGGGTGAGTTTCGGATAGGCCACAGGATATTTGGACATTGGAAAATCTGGTTTTCTGCAGATTCTTGTACCTTCTGGTTTCCTTCTTCTCTTTCATGAAGGCACTCTCGCTAACGCGAAGTAGAAACTGGGATGGCTAATTTTTACTCTTTGCGAACGCGAAGGCCTGGTTGTGAACGCGAAGTGATGGGGGATTTAGTCTTCGGAAACGCGATGCATTTGGGTCCTTCCTTCATCGTGAACGCGAGCAGTGTCTCACGAACGCGAAGGCCAGGGGGAAGTAGCCTTCGCGAACACGAAGGAGGTCTCGCAAACGCAAAGTCTTGGCAGCTCTGTTCTTCGCAAACGCGACAGTGGCCTCGCAAATGCGATGCACACTATCGCCCAGTGCATAAAACAGAATCAAACGGGACTTGAGCCATTTCTTGTCTAGCTCAAATTATGGGTGTTGGGTAGAAACTGAGGATTTTGGAAATTTAGGTATTTAGACCTCAATTTGAGTTCGGATTCTAAAACCAATTATATATCCGGGCTCGGGGGTGAATGCGTAAATGGATTTTGGTCCGAACCTCAAATTTTGACCAAACGGGCCCGAGGTCGATTTTTGACTTTTGGAGTAAAATTTAGAAAATCTAAATTTATGCAATATAATTGATTCCTTTAGAAATATTTGATATTAATGAGTCATTTTTGAATAGATACAAGTGATTTGGAGGTGGATTATAAAGGAAAAGCTGTGATTGAGTATTAAGTGGCCTTCGGAGCGAGGTAAGTGTCGTGGTTAACCCTGACTTGAGGAAATTAGGAACCTCAGACTATTTATTAAGTGAAATTCATGTGAGTGGCGCATATGTGAGGTGACGAGTACTTATGCGCCGCCAATTTACCTGTTTTCCCGGTTTCTTCCATTTTTCTTATATTGTCTCTTTCCTATGTCTAATTGCTACGTGTTTAGACTAGTGTTGTTAAATTGAATGGACCTTCTGGTGATAATTGAGTATTTATTTCAAAGATTGAGATTTATATTGTGGAACTAAATGTTGAGGTAAGGCTTGTACTTGTTATTTTATCTCCATGTTGTTAATTGTTCATTGCATTATAGTAAGGGAAAGTGTTAATGCACGAAGGGTGATGCCGTTTCATATTGTGAGTGTTAATGCACGAAGGGTGATGTCGTGCCATATTGTGAGTGTTAATGCACGAAGGGTGATGCCGTGCCATATTGTGAGTGTTAATGTATGAAGGGTGATGTCGTACCATGATATGAGAGTTAATGCACGAATGGTGATGTCGTGTCGTTTCTATTAGTTATATGGTGAGATTGAGAGTAAAAACACGAAGGGTGATGCCGTGCATTTTTCCTTTACTGTATTCATTATTTTTGTTGATTCATAGTACATTGGTTGTTCCAATTATCATTGTGTTGTAGTTCCTTATGTCATATTTCCCCAGCATGTTTCCCCCTCCTGATATTTCCTGTCTAGCTCTTTATTACTGTTATTTGTATATACACTGTTAAATTGTACAGGTTGATTTGTAGGTGCCTTGCCTTAGCCTCATCACTACTTCGTCGAGGTTAGGCTCGACACTTACCAGTACATGGGATTGGTTGTACTGATACTGCTCTCTACACTTTCTGTGCAGATTTTGTACCGGCTCGGGTTGATCGAGATTTTTGTTGTTGGACCCGCTATCCGGAGACTAAAGGTAAATCCATCGGCGCTCACATACCTTGAAATCCCCGTCTATCTTTTCTATTTTACTATTTCTCTCATTCAAACAGTTGTATTTCTCTCAGACTATTATTTGTAGTAAATTCTAGAATGCTCGTGAATTGTGACTCTAGATCCGGGTGGTAGTAATTAATGCAGCTTTTATATTATTCTGCACTCACTATATTTCATCTTAGCAAATTGTTGTTAATTACTGAATGAATTAAAGATTGGTTTAATGATTTTCTGACATTGGCTTGCATAGCAAGTGAAATGTTAGGCGCCATCACGGTCCCGACGGTGGGAATTCTGGGTCGTGATAAGTTGGTATCAGAGCACTAGGTTGCCTAGGTCTCATGATTCACGAGCAAGCTTAGTAGAATCTGGAGGATCTTTATAGAGACATCTATGCTTATCTTCCAGAGGATATGAAGTTTAGGAACAAATTTCACTTATATTCTCCTCTGTCATGCGATGTTGTTTTCTCAATACTGATTGAACTCTTCTACTCTTATTCTCTCGCAGATGGCGAGAACATGTATCGCTTCCTCAGCTGAGCAGCAGCAAGAGCCTCCGGTGGCAGCTCCTACGAGGGGCAGAGGTCGAGGCCGAGGCCGTGCCAGAGGCCGAGGCAGGGGTAAGGCTCAGTCTAGAGCCCGAGAAGCTGCCCCAGCAGTGGAGCCTCAGATAGATCTTGACGAGGAGATTCCAGCCCAAACTATTCCTGCCGGACCAGCTTAGGTTTTAGAGGGGTTCATTGCCACCCCAGTACTTCAGGACGATTTGGTCCGTTTGGTGGGCCTTATGGAGAGAGTGGCCCAGACTAGCGTATTTCCCATGGCACCAGCCGTCTCTCAGGCTAGAGAAGGAGCTCAGACTCCCACTACTCCCGCTCCGGATCAGATAGCTCCCCAGTATCAGGCTCAAGTAGCTCAGCCAATTGGAGTAGTTCAACCGGTTGTTGCGGCACAGGCCGGAGATGGGCCAGCTATGTCTTCTTAGGCTTTATGGAGATTGGACAGGTTTACCAAGATCTTCCTAGTTCACTCATTGGCACTACTTCAGAGGATCCCCAGGAGTATCTTGACAGCTGTCATGAGGTGCTATGGAACATGGGTATATTGGAGACCAATGGGGTCGACTTTGCTGCATTTCAAATGACTGATTCTGCCAAGAAATGGTGGAGAGATTATTTGTTGACCAGACTACCCGGGTCTCCTGCTCTTACTTGGGACCAGTTCTCTCAGCTCTTCCTATAGAAGTTTCTGCCTATCATATTAAGAGACGAGCGTCGCCGTCAGTTTGAGCATCTTTAGCAAGGCAGTATAACTGTTACTCAGTATGAGACCCATTTTGTGGATTTGGCCCGTCATGCTATTCTTCTACTTCCCACCGAGAGAGAGAGAGAGAGGGTGAGGAGGTTTATTAACGGACTTGCTCAGCCTATCAGGTTGCAGATGGCTAAGGAGACTGGGAGTGAGATTTCTTTTCAGGCGGCTGCTAATGTCTCCAGACGAGTCGAGATGGTTCTTGCTCAGGGAAGTCAGGGGTCTGTCAAGAGACCTCATTATTCTGGTGAGTTCAGCGGTGCCTCATCTAGAGGCAGGGGTACTTTTGGTAGAGGCCATCGTCCCAGGCCATTTCATTCAGTACTCTAGGAATCCCACGATGCCTCAGGTGGTCGTGGCCCTCAAATGCATTATTCCGACCACCTAGCCTATAGTACGCCACCAGCTCCTATTAGTGCACCTCCACTCCAGAGTTATTAGGATGGTTACTCAGGTCGACAAGGTCAGTTTCAGGGTCAGCAGTCACATCAGCCGAGGTTATGTTATACTTGTGGTGATTTGAGGCACATTGCTAGATTTTGCCCTCGGGCAACGGGCAACTCACAACATCAGAGTTCCCGTGCCATAGTTCCGGCACCAGTTGCTGCACCACCTGCTCAGCCAGCCAAAGGCAGGGGTCAGGCAGCCAGAGATAGAGGCCAGGCTATTAGAGGTGGAGGTCAGGGCATTAGAGGTGGAGACCAGCCAGTTAGAGGTCGTCCCAGGGACGTAGTTCAGAGTGGTGGGGCCCAGTATTGGTGTTATACTTTCCCAGCCAGGCCTGAGACTTAGTCATCTGACGATGTTATCACATGTACTGTTTCAGTTTGCAGTAGAGATGCTTTAGTTCTATTTGATCTAGGGTCTACTTACTCTTATGTGTTATCCTATTTTTCTTCATATTTGGTTGTGCCCCATGATTTTTTGAGTTCCCTTGTGTATGTGTCTACACCAGTGGGTGATGCTATTGTTGTAGATCGTGTTTATCGTTCGTGTGTGGTCACCATTGGGATTCTTGATACTCGTGTAGATCTTCTACTTCTCGATATGGTTGATTTTTATGTCATACTGGGTATGGATTGGTTGTCACCCTATCATGCTATATTAGATTTTCACGCCAAGACGTTGATTTTAGCCTTATAGGGGTTGCCGCGATTAGAGTGGAAAGGGACTCTTGGTCATTCTACCAGCAGGGTTATCTCTTATGTGAAGGCTCGGCATATGGTCGATAAGGGGTGTCTAGCTTAATTTGCTTATGTCCGTGATTCTAGTACGGAGGTTCTTTCCATGGATTGAGTGCCAGTTGTTTGTGAGTTTCCAGAGGTGTTTTCTGCAGACCTGTCGGGGATGCCACCTGATAGGGATATTGATTTGGCTCCAGGCACTCAGCCCATTTCCATTCCGCCTCGTATGGCCCTGTCAGAGCTGATAGAATTGAAGGAACAGTTGCAAGATCTGCTTGATAAGGGCTTCATTAGACCTAGTGTCTCACCCTGGGGTGCACCTGTGTTGTTTGTGAAGTTGAAAGATGGATAGATGAGGATATGTATAGATTATCGGCAGTTGAACAAAGTCACCATCAAGAACAAGTATCCATTGATGAGTATTGATGATTTATTTGATCAACTTCAGGGTGTACATATGTTTTCGAAGATTGATTTGAGATCTGGCTACCATTAGTTGAGGATTAGGGCATCTGATGTCCCTAAGACAGCTTTTCGGACTCGGTATGGGCATTATGAGTTTCTAGTGATGTCATTTGGGCTGACAAATGCCCAGTAGCATTCATGGATTTGATGAATCGGGTGTTCAGGACCTACTTGGATTCCTTTGTGATTGTGTTTATTGATGATATATTTTGATCTATTACCACAGCCGAGAGGAGCATGAGCAGCACCTTCGGATCGTTCTTCAGACTTTGAGAGACAGCCAGTTATATGCTAAGTTCTCAAAATGCGAGTTTTGGTTGAGTTCAGTTGCTTTCTTGAGTCACGTTGTATCAGGAGAGGGTATTCAGGTGGATCCCAAGAAGATTGAGGCAGTTCAGAACTGGCCTATACCCATATCAGCTACAGAGATCCGTAGTTTCTTGGGATTGGCAGGCTATTACCGTCGATTCGTGGAGGGGTTTTCATCCATAGCAGCCCCGTTGACCAGGTTGACCCAGAA
Source organism: Nicotiana tomentosiformis (assembly GCF_000390325.3). NCBI lineage: Eukaryota > Viridiplantae > Streptophyta > Magnoliopsida > Solanales > Solanaceae > Nicotiana > Nicotiana tomentosiformis. Next base: position 76,237,707 of record NC_090822.1, on the reverse strand, counting down.
GGGTGCCTCGTTCAGGTGGTCAGACGAGTATGAGGCGAGCTTCCAGAAGCTCAAGACAACTTTGACTACGGCACCGATATTGGTGTTACCTACAGGTTTAGGATCTTATATAGTATATTGTGACGCATCTCGTATTGGTCTGGGTGCGGTATTGATGTAGAGTGGCAAGGTTATTTCATATGCTTCATGGTAGCTGAAGGTTCATGAGAAGAATTACCTCGTTCATGATCTAGAGCTAGCAGCCATTGTTCACGCGCTGAAGATTTGGAGGCGCTATCTTTACGGAGTGCCATGTCAGGTATTCACGGATCATCGGAGCTTGCAGTATTTGTTCAAGAAAAAGGAGCGCAATTTGAGGCAGAGGAGGTGGTTAGAGCTATTGAAAGATTATGATATCAGCATCTTGTATCATCCCGGGAAGGCCAATATGGTGGCCGATGCTTTGAGTAGAAAGTCAGCTAGTATAGGTCGCCTTGCTTATATTCAAATTGGTGAGAGACCGCTTGCATTGGATGTTCAGGCCCTAGCCAATTAGCTTGTGAGGTTGGATATTTCTGATCGCAGTCGTGTTCTAGCTTGTACAGTTGCTCAGTCTTCCTTGTTTGAGCGCATCAGAGATCGGCAGTATGACGATCCTCATTTGCTTGTCCTTAGAGACACAGTGTGGCACGGTGGTGCCAAGCAGGTTACGGTTGGAGGTGATGGAGTTTTGAGGATGTAGGGTCGTATTTGTGTGCCTAATGTGGATGGACTTCATGAGTTGATTCTTGAGGAGGCCCACAGTTCCCAGTATTCTATTCATCTGGAAGCCGCCAAAATGTATCAGGACTTGCGGCAGCATTATTGGTGGAGGAGGATGAAGAAAGACATAGTTGCATATGTAGTTCGGTGCCTAAATTGCCAGCAGGTAAAGTGTGAGCATCAGAGACCTGGTGGTTTACTTCAGAGGTTAGAGAATCCTAAGTGGAAGTGGGAGCGTATCACTATGGATTTTATTTTTGGACTCCCATGGACTCATAGGAAGTTCGATGCAGTTTGGGTCATTGTGTACAGGCTGACCAAGTCAACACACTTCATTCCTGTGGTAGTTACCTATTCTTCGGAGCGGTTGGCAGAGATTTACATTCGTGAGATCGTCGGTCTTCACGGTGTGCCCGTGTCTATCATTTCTGATCGAGGTACGTAGTTCACCTCGCACTTCTGGAGGGCAGTACAGTATGAGTTGGGTACGCGGGTTGAGTTGAGCATAACATTTCATCCTCAGATGGACGGGCAGTTCGAGCGCACTATTCAGATCTTGGAGGATATGCTCCACGCATGTGTTATAGACTTCGGAGGGTCATGGGATCAACTTTTTCCCCTTGCAGAGTTCGCCTACAACAACAGCTACCAGTCGAGCATTCAAATGGCTACCTATGAGGCATTATATGGTAGGCGGTGTCGGTCGCTAGTTGGGTGGTTCGAGTCGGGAGAGGCTCTGTTGTTTGACACAGACTTAGTACAGGATGCCTTGGATAAGGTCAAGATTATTCAGGATCGACTTCGCACAGCTCAGTCCAATCAAAAGAGTTATGCTGACCGTAGAGTTCGTGATGTTGCATTCATGGTCGAGGAGAGAGTGTTGCTTCGGGTATCACCCATGAAGGGTGTAATGAGGTTCGGAAAGAAAGGCAAGTTGAGCCTTAGGTATATCAGACCTTTTAAGATTCTGGAGAGACTAGGAGAGGTGGCTTACAGGCTTGCGTTGCCACCTAGTTTAGCAATTGTTCATCCGGTATTCCATGTGTCCATGCTTCGAAAGTATCACGGTGATCCGTCCCATGTGTTAGATTTTAGCTCTGTCCAGTTGGACAAGGATCCGACTTACGAGGAGGAGCCAGTGGCTATTCTAGCCCGGCAAGTTCACCAATTGATATCAAAAGGTTACCCTTCAGTTCGAGTGCAGTGAAGAGGTCAGCCTGTTGAGGCAACTACTTGGGAGTCCGAGTCTGATATGCGGAGTAGATATCCCCACCTTTTACCAGCCCAGGTACTTTTCTATGTCCGTTCGAGGACGAACGGTTATTTTAGAGGTAGAGAATGTGATGACCCAGAAGGTCTTCTTATGTTTTAGAACTCGAATCTACACTCTTAAGCCTTAAAATCTCATTTTTTTACCCTCCTCAATTTGCGTGCGTAGTCCGGGCGTGTTTCTGGAAAACTTTTATGTTGAAAATTGATGAAAATAAGAATATTTGCCTTAAAAGTTGATTTTAGTTGACTTTGATCAATATGTTTGGTAAATGGGCCTGTATCCATAATTTGATGGTCCAGTAGGTCCGTATCGAATTATGGGACCTGAGCGTATGCCCGGAACCGAATTCGAAGGTCCCTAGTTCGAGTTATGAATTTTTGATGAAAAGTTAAAGTTTGAAAATTTATTTGTTTTTAAGAATTGATTGATGTTTGGCATTATTAGTACTAGGTCCGTATTTTGGTTCCGGAGCCCGGTACAGGTTCATCATAATATTTAAGACTTGTCTGTGAAATTTGGTGAGAAACAGAGTTGATTTGACGTGATTCGGACGTCCAGTTGAGAAGATAGGGATTTTAAAGTGCTCTTGAGAATTTCAATTGATTTGGTGCTAAATTCGTAGTTCTAGGTGTTATTTGGGCGATTTGATCGTGCGATCAAGTTCGTATGATGTTTTTAAGACTTGTCCGCATGTTTGGTTTGGAGCCCCGGGGGCTCGGGTCAGTTTCGGATAGGCCACAGGATGTTTGGACTTTGGAAAATCTGGTTTTCTACAGATTCTGGTGCCTTCTGGTTTCCTTCTTCGCATTCGCGAAGGCACTCTCATGAAGGCGAAGTAGAAACTGGGATGGCTGATTTCTACTCTTCGCAAACGCGAAGGCCTGGTCACGAATGCGAAATGATGGGGGATTTACCCTTTGCGAATGCGACCAGCTCATCGCGAATAAAAAGCATTTGGGACGTGGGGGAGGGTCGGTCATTCCTTCATCGCGAACGCGAGCAGTGTCTCGCGAACGCGAAGGCCAAGGGGGAAGTATCCTTCGTGAACGTGAAGGAGGTATCGCGAACGCGAAGGCTTGACAGCTCTGCTCTTCACGAACGCGATAGTGGCCTCGCGAACGTGATGCACATTGTCGCTCAAATTAAAATAGAATCAAATGGGACTTAAGCCATTTCTTCAACATTTTCAAGAACCAAACGGTTAGAGGCGATTTTCAAGAGTCATTTTCTTCCCCAAAGTGTTGGTAAGTGATTCTAAACTATTTTCTTTCAATTACCCATTACATTTCATGAATTATCAACCTAAAATCTAGAGTTTTCATAGTAGAATTAGGGGTGTTGGGTAGAAACTAGGAATCTCGGAAATTTGGGGATTTAGACCTCAATTTGAGGTTGGATTCCAAAACCATTTATATATCCGGGCTCGGGGGTGAATGTGTAAATGGATTTTGGTCCGAACTTCAGGTTTTGACCAAGCGGGCCCGGGGTCAATTTTTGACTTTTTAGAGGAAAATTAAGGAAATCTAAATTTATGCAATATAATTTATTCATTTAGTAATATTTGATATTAATGAGTCATTTTTGAATATATATAAGTTGTTTGGAGGTGGATTCTAAAGAAAAAGCTGTGATTGAGTATTAAGTGACCTTCAGAGCGAGGTAAATGTCGTGGTTAACCCTGACTTGAGGGAATTAGGAACCTCAGACTATTCGTTAAGTGAAATTCATGTGAGCGGCGTATATGTGAGGTGACGAGTACTTATGCACCGCCAATTTACATGTTTTCCCGGTTTCTTCCATTTTTCTTATATTGTCTCTTTCTTATGCCTAATTGCTACGTGTTTAGACTAGTGTTAAATTGATTGTTCTTATCATGTTCATGAACCTTCTAGTGATAATTGAGTATTTATTTCTACGATTGAGATTTATATTGTGGAACTAAATGTTGAGGTAAGGCTTGTACTTGTTATTTTATCTCATTGTTGTTAATTGTTCATTGCATTATGGTAAGGGGGCGTGTTAATGTACGAAGGGTGATGTCATGCCATATTGTGAGTGTTAATGCACGAAGGGTGATGTCGTGCCATATTGTGAGTGTTAATGCACGAAGGGTGATGTTGTGCCATGATATGAGAGTTAATGCACGAAGGGTGATGCCGTGCCGTTTCTATTGATTATATGGTGAGATTGAGAGTAACAGCACGAAGGGTGATGCCGTGCATTTTTCCTTTACTGTATTTGTTGTTTCTGTTGATTCATAGTATGTTGGTTGTTCCAGTTATCATTCTACTATAGTTCCTTATCTCATATTTCCCCCAGCATGTTTCCCCCTCCCGATATTTTCTGTCTAGCTGTTCATTACTGTTATTTGTATATAAACTGTTAAATTGTACAGGTTGATTTGTAGGTGGTTAAACTATTGATATTATGTACATCACGAATTTTGAAAAAGCATACAAGTTCAAAATGATGAATAGTAAGTCCTTTGTTTTGTCATTTTAATGAACAGTGAGTAGTTAAGTCCTACAAGTGTCCCAAATTACCTTGAATGCTTTCTTTAATGTTTTCCCAAATTATTTTCATTTTTCAAAGCCGTAAACTTAATTTCTTATACTATAAAACCATATTAGTATAATTAAATTTCTAAATCCAAATACCAAAGCTCTATAATTGACTTCTCTGAGATTTTGTGAATCTTTTCTGCACTCATATAACCTTACTTACAGTGAGTTTTGATTTAATTTTGGAATAATTAATTTCAATTTTATGAATTATATGTCCTACCGAGATGAGGGTTCATTATGCATTGTGAACACTGTTTACGAAATTTATTGAAAAGAATAAAGAAAGAAAATTAAAAATTTCAGTTGGCACAATGTGCAAAATACTTGTAATTCGGAATTGAGGACGAGATTCTCGTATTTTTATATGATGTGAAATATTAAACCGGGCTACGAGCCACAGTGAAAGTTATATAAGTACGAGGTCCTTGTGGTAAAATATTTATGAGTTTAAAATTCTCCCTTTGTGAAATTAAATTTGTACTATAGTATTAATAGAGAGTCTTGCCTGTTAGGCTTATTTGATAATTCTTGTATATTTTCTGTGCATATTCAGCCATTTCTGTGATGTAAACATTGAGTTTTAGCCTATGAGGTGTGTGCCCAAGTGGCGTTAAATGTGACTCATTAATCTGAGTAAGTAATCATAAGGTCTTCATGCCTCACATTCTGTTGTCAGTGTTGTGAAAAATTCGAAACGAGATGGTGGTTAATATGAGATTAGTTGATGATGCTGGAATTAATTATGAACAACTTTTAAGACTAGAGATGTGGTGATGAGCATACATATGATGTTCTTCATGTCCTGTTATCATTATGATAATGCGATGCTTGTAATGCTGAGATTAGTGTTATTGATGATATACCTTGTGGTGTTTTGTTGGGTTGTGGACATATTGTTAGGAGTTATTTTGTTGTTACTCTGGCAGGTGGATAGGCCCAACTACAGGGGAGACTCTTCCGAAATTTCTAAAAAATTTGGGAGTTAGTAAAATTTGGGGGATTGAGACATGCAAAAGAAGAGATAAATTTTGTTATGTGTTTGAGTGCGAATGATCCTAAGTGGGGAAGAATGTAACACCGCAAATTTTTTTTGAAGTACTTCAACACTATCAAGAAAGTTGATGTATGTGTAGGCACGAGTTACTATAGCCAGTTTAGACTAATACCATGCGTTGATGTGAAAATCAGGCCTTTTGAAAATATTTGGAGTATAAGAAATTGGTCTTAAAGTTTACAAATATGGATAAAAGAAATAATCTCAATTGAGATGGTGTTTTCGGGCTTATCTCAAATGCGGTAACGTGGATCAACCGTGAGTATATGTGTAAAAGTAAAATCGTCAATTTGGTAACCTCAGAATAATTCTGAGCACGTTCGAGGACGAACGTTTGTTTAAGAGGTGGAGAATATAATGACCCGACTTGTCGTTTTAAGAATTAATGCTCCGTTCAGTGACTTAAGGTCTCGAGCAACTTCATAATAAGTATTATGACATGCGGGTATGGTCGAGTTTGATTTTCGGAAGATTCGGAATTTAATTAAGAGAACAATTCTTAATTAGAAGCTTAAATGGAAAGAGTTGATCGGAGAGTTAACTTTTGAGCAAACGACCCCGGAATAAAATTTCGATAATGGCAATATATTCGTATGATGATTTAGGATTTAGGCGTATGTTCGTATTTGGAATTGAAATTCGACGCATTTTGGTGAAAGTTGGAAAATAGAAGATTTTAAAAAGTCCGACCGAAGGGTGAATTATTGATAACGAGGTCGGATTTCGATTTCGAAAATGGGAATAGCTCTAATATGTCAATTATGACTTGTGTACAAAATTTGAACTCATTCCGGATTGATTTGATACGTTTCAGCGCAAAATATATATGTTGGAAGATCCGAAAATTCATAATTCGATTCGAGGCACGATTCGTAATTCCCACATTTGTTTGACGTTATTTGAAGCCTCCACTAAGTTCGTATTGTATTTTGGAACATGTTGGTATATTTGATTGAGGTCCCAAGGGGCTTGGGGTGTATTTTTGGGTCATTGGTTGAGAGATTAGTAAAGCTAAGAAATTTGAGAGTTAGACCATGGTCAATATCGGGTCAAGGCAACCTCTTTTCAGTGTTTTGAGTGCGCGAGTAGGTCTGCAGCGTGTTTTATGATTGAAATTCATATATGGTTTGTGTCCGGGAGGTTCCGGATGAGTTTCGGGGTGAGTTTTGAGCGAGATAGGACATTTCTGCACTCCAGAGGAAAAGTGCGGACCGCACAATTTTGTGTGCGGCCGCACTCAGGAACTATTAGATTCGCTGGTTCGACTTCGGAAGCTTATATATTTTGATCTACAAGGAATTTTGAGATGATTCAAATACGAAAGTTATATCCCTTCGTGTCTAGTTTTCAGAAAAGTAAAGAAGTCATCATTTGGACATCAATAGAGAAAGTTATGGCCAAAATACTAAATCCTGGCAGTGCAGTCACCAAGAGAGTGGACCGCACATGGTGAGTTCAGAGAATGTACTTTATAACCGAGACTCAGGTTATTATTTCATTTTTTGACTTTGGGAGCTCAGTTTGACGACGAATTTTCATGAAATTTTCAAGAAATTCATCGAGGTAAGTGATGCTAACTCGTATTTGGTTAATATACATGAATATATCACTGATTTGGTCATTTAATTAGTGAATTCAGTTGGAAATTTTGGAAAAATTGTAAAACTTTTCAAAAAAGAAAAATATAGATTTGAAGGACGATTGTTTTATTGGAATTCGATAAAATTGGTATGGTTGAACTCGTATCGGAATGGGTGTTCGGATTTTGTGAGAATTCTATAGGGTTACGAGAGGCGGCCCCCACGTTGACTTTTGTTGACTTTTTGGAATAAATTTTTAAGTCAACGTTTTATTATCCGGAATTGTTTTCGATGAATTTTTAATGAAGTTATACAATTAATTTGAATAGATTTGAACGGTTCGGAGTTCAATTCAAGCAAGAAGGCGATTTTGGAATATCGACATAACTTCAAAATGGTAAGTGTCTTGCCTAACCTCGGGTGGTGGAATTATCCTTTAGGCATCGAGTCTTATGTGACATTTGTGAAATGTGAAAAGTCGTGTACGTGAGGTGACGAGTACGTACTCGGGCTTATATGTGCAAAATATATTGAGTTAAAGTCTTGGGCATGTTGTGTAGTAGATTGGATAATTATTGGTATATATTTAATTATCTATTTGTCATGCCTAAATTCTTGTTGTTGGATTTGTTGTTATATGACATTTTGATGTGATTGTTACTTGATTATTTGTGTAATTTCGTGAATTTGTTGGTTTGATAATTCTTGAAATTTAATTTCATTATGAATTTTTCCTCTGCAAATAATTAATTAAATGAGCTTAAGAAGAGGTGTTTATATATTTATTGAGAATTTGGATTAATGAAGAATTTGCTTTATGCTGAGTAATTTCTATCACTGTTAATTATTTTTGAGATGTTATACACATTGTGTGGAGCCTTCGGCTATTTATTGTGAAATTAATTGATTTGGTTGTTGATAAGTGGGGATTTTAACCTATTATTTGCTCTCTTTTACTTGTGTTTTAGGCTAAAAATGCTAGAAGGTATTCCCGAAAACTAATGAAATATGCTTGCTTGCAGGAATTGTTCAAAATGAGCCAAAGGAATCAAAATCAGCTCACAAAGGAGTCAAAAGTTGAACAAAAACCAAGGCTGGGCAAAAAGGTCTGAAGTGCGGACCGCACAAATATTGTGCGGCCGCGAAAGACATGATGCGGCCGTGATCATAATTATGCGGCCCACGAGAGGGAGATTCAGAGAGTGTGATTTTGGGCTAAATGATGAGTGCGGACCGCACCAAAAATGTGCGGCCGCGAAAGTCCATGTGCGGCCGCAATTGAAATTTCGTGGACCGCGATGATTGAGATTCAGAGAGCTAATAACTTGAGAAAAAGAGAGAAGTGCGAACCACGCCAGAATTGTGCGGCCGCGATCGAAATTATGCGGTCCACGAGATGAAGAATCAGAGAGTTGATTTCAAGCCAAACTCAAGCAAGTGTATACCAAATCACTTTTATGCAACCGCATAATCTGTAGCGCGGCCGCACTTAGAATTATGCGGTCCGCGAAAGTTCAGCTCAACCCAGATCCAAAAGAGAATAATAGAATCTTTTGTCATTTTTAGGTCATGTTATGTTTGGTATGAGCACCTAAGACGGCTGACTTTTCTATTTTCAGAATTTTTCTACTAGATTCACTTCTTAATATTAGATTTTCATTCCATAAATTAATATTATGGATTTTATCTTCATTTCATCTTTAATTTCTGTTATTTCCATGAGTAGCTACACCCATAGCTAGAGTTGTGACCCAACCCTAGTGTGGGTATTTAATGGGTATTTGATTTTAGGGCTTGAATGTGAATGGGTTAGTGATATTTAACCTAGTTCTTGATAGAACTCAAGAATTAATGGTTGCAAATATTGATTTATGCCTTTATGACTTAGTCTCTACTTGAGAAAGAGGGACTAAGTCTAGGAAAACTAGGCTAACAAGGAATTGGGGTGAACTTAAGAAATTGATAGCCCCAATTAGAGGGTTAAACCTAGAGAAAGTAATACACAACTTGAGCTAATATCACTTAATTTGCATGAATACCCATTTGGACTTGAGAAAGCCAAATTGGGCAAAAATCACTCAAACTACCGAGAGGTATAGAGTGAGCACCCGAGTATGATAGTTATATTACAACTCCAACTAATCAATCTTGCTTTAGATTTTGCTACCTGTTAGATATCTACCTAGGTAGAAGTCACTCCCCTAGTCTCTTTAAGCATTTGAAAAACAACAACAAAAATATTGTCCTTTGTTTCAATTATTGCAATCTTTAGAGTAAAGTTAGAAGTTGAAATCAAACCCAAACTTGTGGAAGTGTAATTAGATTCAAAACCCGCATTTAGCTTAGATATAAACCTAATTCCAAATATTAACTCCCTGTGGATTCGATCCCGACCTAGTTGGGTTAAAACTGCATCGACCACCCTCGCTACTCAATAGTAGTGTAGGCTTGGACCCGATCAATTTTTGACGTTGTTGCCGGGGAGTTAAACGGATTTATCTATATATATCTAGGTATTTGTATGTTTTTTCTTTCTTTCCTTTCGAGTCACTAATTTTGTTTGTGAATTGCTTTTAGGTACAAAATGTCCCTTAACAACGAGCCCCTCGGAAATTTACCATTGGGGGAGGAGGTAGATGACAATCAAGTGGATGAGGTTCATCCCGAGGCTCAAGTGAGCAGGCAAGGCCGACCGCCTCCACCAAGAGCAGCTCACCGGGTGTTGCCGAATGAGTTCTATGCATGTGCAATAGCCCCACCCCGAATTAGGGCGAGCAACTTCCAAATTACCAACGTGATGCTTACACTTCTTGAGCAACGGGGTTTCTTCATCGGAGCTCCATACCAAAATTCCTACAAGCATCTCAAGGGTTTTGTCGATACTTGTTGGGGAGCAAGCAAACAAATGTCACCGAGGATGCACTGCTGTTAAGGTTGTTTCCCTTTTCTCTACGGGGAAAGGCTTTGGACTGGATAGAAAGATTGCCCAATTATTCCATCCAAACTTGGGATGAGTTGGCCGAGAAGTTCATTGCCAATTGTTTCTCTCAGGGGCACATGGCTACAGTAAGGGACAAAATTTTAGCTTTCAAACAAGAGCCCAATGAGATATTGCACGAGATTTGGGAAAGATATTGCACCATGGTCAAAGAATGCCCGAACAATGATATGACCGAGGCCATGATCCAACAGACCTTCTACAGGGGGGTCAATACAACAAATCAGTGTGTGGTAAATCAACTCGATGGGGGTAACTTCATGAACACGCCTTATTCTGAAGCTTGTGAAATCTTGGATGAGATGGTGGACACCTCTTCGGCGTGGCAAAGAAGAGCCAATGTTCCTCAGGGTGACCCAAATGTTACTCACCTACACAAGGAGCTACATGATCATGGGCAGGCTATTGCGGAGTTGACAACCACCATGAACTAATTGGCCAAGGCTCAGCTTCAACATGTTCAAGGGTCAAAACAGGTGAATGCTATGGAAGGGGTGAACATGATAGTAAACAAGAGACGACAACAAAGTCAACAAGTACAAAACCATCCAGAATAATTTGAGCAAAGTAATAATGGGTATAATCAAGATGATTCATATGATGAGCAAGATGAAGAGGTTCAATATGTCAACAATTATCAAGGTCAAAGAAGCAATGCTCCAAATCAATAATAATGGAGATCATAAGGAAACTGGAACAACCAAGGCCACCAAGGAAATTGGAGTGGTGGCAACAACAATAATCAAAGCAATTGGGGTAATCAAGGCAATTGGGGAGGAAATAATCAAGGTAATTGGGGTGTCAACAATCAAAGCAATTGGGGGAACAACAATAATCAAGGGGGTTGGAACAATAACAATCAAGGAAATCGGGGGCCGGGTTTTCAGAGGCCCCCGAAGTATCAACAACCAAACAACCCGCCTCCATATCCGTCGCAAGGTCCTAGTTCTTCCAATAATAAAATAGGACGGATTTAAAACATGTTTAAGCAAATGATGGATAAACTCCGATGCCCAATTAGCCTCCCACAACACTTCTATCCGCAACTTGGAGGTTCAACTTGGCCAAATTTCTCAAGCTTTAAATACTCGCCCAAAATGGGGCACTACCTAGTGATATGGTGGTGAACCCGAAAGGTGGGAATACGGGGCATGCAATGGCCGTGACAAGAAGAAGTCAGAGAGATGGAGTTGCTAGTACCTCAAACCAAAGAAGATATGTGGGTGATGATGTGTTGGTGCAAGATGATATTGAGCTAAGCAATGATGTTCAATCTAATGAAGAAGCGAGGATTGGTATGGATGAAAATGTGGAGGAGATGCAAGAAGAAGTGAACCCGTCTAGGGAGCACGTGACCGACATGCCAGAACATGTAGTTCCAAAGGATAAGGTATCAATGCCAAGGCCTCCTCCTCCATACCCTCAAATACTTGCAAAGCAAAACAATGAGAATCAATTCAAGAAATTCATTGATATGATGATAAGTTTGTCCATAAATGTGCCGTTGGTTGAAGCCTTAGAACAAATGTCGGGATAAGCCAAGTTCATGAAGGATTTGTTTACAAAGAAGAGATCAATGAACTGTGAAATGATCAAAATGACACATCGAGTGAGTGCTATGGTGCACTCCATGGCTCCAAAGTTGGAAGACCCCGGTGCCTTCACAATCCCGTGTACTATTGGGAGTGCCGATTTCGCCAAAGCTTTATGTGATTTGGGGGCAAGCATTAACTTGATGCCCTATTATGTGTTCAAAACGTTGGGGATTGGGAAACCAAGACTCATATCCATGAGGTTGCAAATGGAGGATCGGACGGTGATATGGAAGCTGGAGAGCTCACCTTCCGGGTGGGCGACGAAAAAGTGGTGTTCCATGTTTGTAAGTCAATGAGGCAGCCAAATAGCAACGAAGTGTGTTCGTTCGTGGATCTTGTGACCGAAGTAATTGTTGATGAAACAAGTGCTGTGATAAATGTGGAAGATACCTTAGGAAATTGTGTTGTTGAATCATGATGAGGATGAGAAGTAAGGCTTTGTGGAATGTGTCAATTCTTTGCAAGGAATAGGATAATATACTTATAAGCCCCGAAAACGTTTCTTGGATCTCAAAAACCGGAAGACTCCACCAACAAAGCCCTCAATCGAGGAGCCTCCCACCTTGGAGTTAAATCCTTTGACTTCACACTCAGGTATGAGTTTTTAGGCCCTTGTTCCACTTTACCTGTTATTCTTTCCTCGTGCTTAACTAACGTGCAGGTAGATGCCACCCTTGTGGTGCTTCAAATAAGGAAGAAAGCAATAGGTTGGACATTGGCGGATATTCGGGGTATAAGCACCGTCTTTTGCATGCACAAAATTATTTTGGAGGAGGATGCCAAACCCTCCGTGGAACATCAAAGACGATTAAATGAGTCCATGCAAGAGGTAGTAAAGAAAGAGATCATCAAGTGGTTGGATGCTGGGGTGGTTTACCCCATTTTCGATAGTTCGTGGACCACATCGGTGCAATGTGTCCCAAAGAAAGGGGTCATAACTGTGATAACAAATGACAAAAATGAATTGATCCCCACAAGAACTGTCACCGGGTGGAGAGTGTGCATGGATTATAGAAAACTCAACAAAGTTACATGGAAAGACCATTTTCCGCTTCCATTTCTTGATCAAATGTTGGATAGGTTAGCCAGACATGCTTATTATTACTTCTTGGATGGATATTCCGAGTATAACCAGATTCTTATTGCACCTGAAGACCAAGAGAAGACCACATTCACTTGTCCATATGGCACTTTCGCATTCTCGCGGATGCCATTCGGGTTTGCAATGCACCGATAACGTTTTAGCGATGTATGATGTCCATCTTCACCGATATGGTGGAGGACTTTCTCGAGGTTTTCATGGATGATTTCTCTGTTGTGGGGGATTCTTTTGAAGAGTGCTTGGATAACTTGGATAAGGTATTGGCACGTTGTGAAGAAACTAATTTGGTTCTGAATTGGGAGAAGTGTCACTTTATGGTCAAGGAGGGAATTGTCCTCGGTCACATGATTTCCAAGAATGGTATTGAGGGTGATAAAGCAAATATTGAAGTGATATCCAAACTCCCCCTACTTCTGTAAATGGAGTGAGAAGCTTTCTAGGCCATGCGGGGTTTTACCGCCGATTCATCAAGGACTTTTCTAAGGTGGTAAACCCCTTGTGAAAACTCTTGGAGAAAGATGCCAAGTTACTTTTCAATGAAGATTGTATGAAGGTATTTGAACTACTCAAGTATAAGTTGACTACCACTCCTATTATCACCGCGCCAAATTGGAGCTTACCATTTGAGCTCATGTGTGATGCAAGCGATGTGGCGGTTGGTGCGGTATTGGGGCAACAAAATAATAATATGTTTCATCTGGTCTACTATGCTAGCAAGATCATGAATGAGGCCCAAGTCAACTATACGGTGACCGAGAAAGAACTCCTAGCCATTGTCTTTGCTATAGAGAAGTTTCGCCCGTACCTAATGGGTACAAAGGTGATTGTTCACACTGACCATGCGGCACTTCATTATTTGATAAGCAAGAAAGAATCTAAGGCAAGGTTGATGCGGTGGGTGCTTCTATTACAAGAGTTTGATCTAGAAATTCAAGACCGAAGTAAAAATCAAGTGGCGGACCACTTGTCCCGATTGGAGGAGGAGGGGAGTCCACATGATGGACTTGAGATCAATGATTCATTTTCAGATGGATAACTCCTTTCCATTTCTATCACTGGGATGCCATGGTTTGCCGATATGGCCAACAATCTTGTGAGTGGCATTGTTTTGAATGAGTTCTCCTCAAAACAAAGGAAGAAGCTCAAACGGGACCGCCTGGACTACTATTGGGATGAGCCATATCTTTTCAAAATTTTAACTGATGGCGTTATCCGGAGATGTGTTCCAAAAGAAGAGAAATTGGGTATTCTTGAAGCTTGCCATTCTTCGCCTAATGGTGGTCACCATGGTGGGGCGAGAACTTCTACAAAGGTCCTAAGCTATGGATTCTATTGGCCTACCTTGTACAAAGATGCAAGCGAGCTCGTTAAGCATTGTGAAGATTGCCAAAGGGCCGGTGGGATCTCCAAGAAAAATGAGATGCCTCTCACCACCATCCTCGAGATTGATATTTTCGACGTGTGGGGCATCGGCTTTGTGGGTCCATTTGTGAGCTCGTGTGGGAACACCCATATTCTTGTAGTTGTGAATTACGCTTCCAAATGGGTTGAAGCTGTGGCTTTGCCCAACAATCAAGCACGAAGTGTGGTGGCTTTCTTGAAAAAAAATATATTCACAAGGTTCGGTACCCCAAGGGCCATCATTAGTGATGGGGGCTCGCATTTTTGCAAAAAAGCCTTTGATACTTTACTCTACAATTGTGGTGTCACTCACAAAGTGTCAACCCCCTATCACCCCCAGGCAAGTGGAGAGGTTGAAGTATCCAACAGGGAAATCAAGAGTATTTTATCCAAGACTGTCAATGCAAATATGACTTCTAGGTCAAGGAAACTTGACGATGCTCTTTGGTCCTATAGAACAACTTACAAAACTCCAATTGGTATGTCTCCATATCGGTTGGTGTTTGGGAAAGCATGTCACCTTCCAGTGGAATTAGAGCATAAGGCCATGTGGGCGTTGAAGAAATTGAACCTTGAGTGGGATGTAGCTGCCAATCTTTGGGTGGAGCAATTGAATGAACTTGATGAGATCCGGTTCCATGCTTACTCCAGTTCGTCCTTGTATAAGGACAAGATGAAGTACTTACATAATAAGTATATCCGGAACAAAGAATTCAAAGAAGGTGACCTTGTTCTTTTATTCAACTCCCGGTTACGGATGTTTCCGGGAAAGCTTACATCAAAGTGGAGTGGTCCTTTTGAAGTGGTACACGTGACTCCTTTTGGTGCTCTTGATTTGAAAAATAAGAATGGTGAGATCTTTAGAGTCAATGGGCACCGGGTGAAGCACTACCTTGGTAAGGTTGATGATAGCCACATTGTGGCATTGCTCCATTTCAAATGAATGATAGTAATATGCGTCGTGCCGCGACGTTAAATCGGGCACTTCTTGGGAGGCAACCCATGTGTTTTTCTTTCTTTTGACTTTCTTGTTAGATTAGGCATTGTTTTGGACTAACTGGTTGTGAAGTGTATGCAGGAATTGGGTGTGCAGTGCAGAAAATTTACAAGAAAAAATTGGCCGAGTGGTGAAATTGTGCGGACCTCGCCAGAATTGTGCGACCGCACAAGCCCTTCACGGCCGCACAATTCTGTGTGCGGTCGCAAAATTGAAAGATGAAAAATGACAACTCTCTGAAGTTTGGCCTAACAAAATACCTTAAGGATTCGCGGTCGTGATCAAAATTTCGTGGACCGCACAGATTGTGCGGTCTCAGCCATTTTTATGCGGACCGCATCACTGAATCAACTGCTGAGTTAGAAAAGGTAAAGAGTGCGGACCACACCAAAATTGTGCGGCCGCACTCAGGTAAGTCGGTGGGCCAACATGGTCAGAGTATAAATAGGACTTTTTGAGACTATTCACACTTTACACACTCTGACCACTCAAGCTAAACTAAAGCACAATGCACACTTTCTTGTTTTCAATCTCATCCCATATTCATCAAGTGTTGATTTCCTACTACATTTCATTATTGATATGTTGATTTCAATGAATTAATTTCATCTTTTTCTTTTCTTTTCTCTTTATTTTAGTTTTCTTTTTATATATGGTTAAATTCATGCCAAAAATGTCAAATTGATGCTTAATTCTTGATTAGAAGCATGTGGATATGTTTGAATGCATAATGGGGGCTGGGGTTAGTAGCTTTTATTGTTTAATTACCACAAATCATGCCTAATTAGTAAAAACCCTGGTATAAATCGTACTTCAGTGCCTTTCTGATTTGAATTTCGTGACCACACAGATTTTTGTACGGTCCGCGCTAGGATATGCGGCCGCAAATATAATTGTGCGGTCCACGATACCCTAGGTTGAGGGCACTTGTCACTGCTAAGTTTGTGCGACCGCACTCAATTTTGTGCGATTCGCGGTTGGTTTTTGCGGCTACACTCAATTTTGTGCGGTCCGCACAATTAAACTTCAGAGACTCAACAAATAGATTATGCGGCCGCACTCAATTTTGTGCGGTTCGCGATAGGTTTTCACGGCCGCACTTAAAAGTATGTGGTCCATGCTGAGGTAACTTCAGAGAACCAGTAGTGTGAACTTGGGATCTCTGTGACCACACTAAATTTTGTGCGGTCCGCGATGGGTATTATGCGGTCGCACTCATTTTTTTGCGGTCCGCGATGGGCAGTCTGCGACCGCACTCACTTTTGTGTGGTCAGCGCTGCCCTGTTTTGAGAAACAGTATCTTTCTTTTCAACTATAATTCAATAACACATGTTGAACACCAATTCTAACTGACTTTCACTACTTGTGTGTGCGTTCTCGTGGTCGATGTGATACTTCCAAAGGGAGGGCAGAATCCTCCCGAGGCCAGGGTAGAGGAAAACCCAACATGCCACTATCAGCCCAGAAAGTCTTGGGCAAAACGACTACTCTCAGTAGACCACCTCCAGAATCCTCAGACACTAGTGAATACTTTCCATCCAGGGAAACTTATGAGGGGGATTCTGTACAACCGCAATCGAGGGCATAATCACAACAATTCCCCGATAGACTCTGTCTAGTCGATGAACCTACCTCCTCCTTTAATTCTTCTGATGGCTCAGAGGGAGGTAGTCAGGCATCTGAACCATCTTCCTCACCAGCTACAACACCTGCCACAACAGCTAGCCCAATCAATTTAGATAATGATAATGAGGTCTTGTATGACGGGAGAGGGGGTGACACAATTGTGGGAGGCCTGGCTAGATCAAGGAAACTAGAGGTGTGGGCAGATAGATTTGTAAGTGAGAAGGTGTATGTAAATTTTTGGTAATGGTGGCCCCAAAGGTCGCTCACTCTTGAGCGACAATTCATAACCAAAGACCTAAGCTAGCACAATCCGAATGTCCTAAAACAAATTACGGAGAGAAAAGGATAGGAATAGTTCACCGTCCTGTTGCAAGATGCTAATGAATACCTCGTCAAGTTATTTTATACAAATGTTTCCAACATCAAAAAGGGTACAAAGGTGATAAAGGTCCGGAACTTGAAAATCCGGTTTGATGGCCATGTACTAAACAAATATGTAGGGTTTGAGGAGGTCGAGGCAGTGTAATACCTAGAGAAGCTAGCCTTGAGTAATGCAGTTCGCCCATGGCTAGCTGAGATACTTGCTATTTTCGGGGACAACACCTACATGGCTCACAACAGGAGTTCAAATTGTCAGAGCCACCCTTAACTTTGAAGCAAAAGGGTGGCAAACATTCGTGCGCAGCCGTCTTGACTCGTGCCAGCATGAGAATGTCCTTCCACTCCCCTAGGCAGTATTGGTAGCTTCCATCATGGCAGGCTATCCTATTAATGTAGGAAACTTGATGTCCTACAACATCTCCAATGCAGTCCGGAAAGAAGAAAAATCGTACCCCTACACCAACTTCCTCACAGAGTATTTCCAAGACCAAGGGGTAGAGCCGAGACATTTTGATGTGGAGGTGAAGGCTAAAAAGACTTTCTCATGGTACCACCTCTAGGGAGCGGACAACCATAAATTCAAGGGTAAAGCCACTACCTCCACTGGCCAGTCTGAAGAGCCACAGGTAGTGGCCACTGGGTCAGTTGCAGAGACCTTCACAGCATCCGGTACTTCTGCTAGAGCAACTGCCATGCCTCCAGACCATCCCTCCCAGTGCCACTATCAGTGCCCACATCTTCCACCTACCCTCAAACTGCACTGCGGGTTTCACAAACACTATACAGTCTCAACAACTGGATGCAAGCAGCTACTACAAAGTTGACTGCCTTATCCGGTGCAGTGGTAGCACAATCTTCAGCCCCATCAGAGCTTCAGGTACCTCCATCAGTGGAGGACTCTTTGAAGAAGATCCTGGACAACCAGAAGAATATTTTGGATGACCAGAAGAAGATCCAGGAGATTCTTGATAAAGAAGATCCAGGAGATTCTTGATACACATGGGAGGATTATCAAGGATTTGGGAAAGCAGGTGAAAAAGATGCGGAAGACTCATGCATCTAAGGAGTCGGTGGAGAAGTTGAGAAAAGAGGTTGAGAAGATTGCTTCTGCTGGTGATATTCCACTGGACCTGCTCATAGAGGAGACAATCCCAGCAGCACATACAGCAGTGCCCAACACATCAGAGGCAGCAGACGGTCAGTCTGAGGAATCGGCTGCCACTTTACACACTGCTGAGGAGTTGATTAAGATGCTCAGCAGCCCCGTATTCCCCCAGTCAGAGGATGTGGAGATCCAGTTAGAGGATACAGAGGGTGCTGAGGACCCGATGCAGACAAAGACCACATAAGGTGTTTTCTCTACTCTCTACCCCTTTTTTCTGTTCTTATTTGTTATGAGCATTGAGGACAATGCTATTTTTCACTTGGGGGGTGGTCCATTTTGATTTGATGACATTTGGTATGTCATAACCATAATACTATTTTTCTTTATCTTTATTTATCTTTATTTTCACTTTTGGTATGTATATATTCTTACCATTCGATGTATATATTCATTTCCATTGTGTATATATTCGCTTTACTTCATTTTGTATATATTTAGTCTACTTTCCGTAGTTTACTTCATAACTTCTTTCGTTGTTTTTCCTTAGTAGTTACTTTAGTAGCTTCTTTTTAATTTGTTAGCTTCTTTTTACGTTTTGTGTGAATAATAAGCCTTTGGTTTTCTTAATTCCACGGTTCTTTCTAAAGGTGGATGTTGTGTGAATCGGGTGACTCTTTTCAACGATGGATGGCGTGACAACCTTCTTAAGGGATTGAGTCCATTTACTTTATGTTTTTGCATATATAGTAGTAATGGATAAAAGTGTCTCAAGTAGGCTTCAATTGGTACTAACACATTTACCTTCGACCTTATGGTTAGAAACAAGTTGATTGGCAAAGAATAACTCTAGTTGTGACCTTTAGACTCTTGTGTTGACTAAAACAATCATCGAGTGATTTCTTTGAGCCATTTGTAATTTTCAATCTTAGCTAGGGTTGTTGTGGTCCTCAACTCTATTCTCTTTAATAATCCAGCAGCATGAGAGGTGAGGTATTGAATTGCAAGTTCAAGTTCCGTGCTAATAAGTCTAGAACTTGCCCTGAATGTTTGTCTAGGTGAAATTCTAAGTGTAGCTCGACTTGAGAAATGATTGTAGGCTCTCCTTGATCCAATGTGAAACCTGAAAGCTTCTGTAGCCTGCCAATGTGATATCCCTAGTCAACCCCTTTGAGCCGAAGCCTTTTTTCATCCAATAGCCATGTTACAAGCCTTTATCCCTTTTATATTGACCCTCTCTTGGCACCCGATCTTTCCTTAGCATTGGCAAAAGTATAAGTTTGGGGAAGAGACGAGGAATGTGGAAGTGATAAAAGGTACAAAGAAAAGGGAAGGCAAAGAAAATGAAGAAAGACCAAAAGAAATATGTCAAAAAGAAAGTGAATAAAGTAGAAAGTTGAAGTGATTCAAAGAAAGCAATGATTAAAGGCATGGAGTGATTAGAAAAGGAGAAAAATGATTATCATGATCAAGAAAGAGTGACATTATGTCTCTCTAGTTCCCCTAAGGAAGAAGAAAATGACTCAAAGAGTCAAGAAAGTATGAGCCAAAAAGAGAAAATGGAATGCTAAAGGAAAGATGAAACTATCATATGCCGTTAAGTCCTACCTTGATCCAAAAGCCTTCATTACATTCCCGCAAAATCCCTATATGATTTCAAGTTGAGTGAGCTTACATTAGTGGTGATTTACATAAGGGGCAAGCTTATGGTACTTAGAGCCGACCTTCTGATATTCTTTTGAGAGAGATGAGCGCACTTCTTCACAATCCTTGTTTTGAGTGTTACATTCTAAAGTGAGATTTGCTCATGGAGAGTAGAGGAGGAGGAGTTTGGATTCCACAATGACCTACGTGATAGAGCGAGCTTCCTTGGTGAATTAAGTCAACCCTTGATGCTCTAGTGTTACGTTAGAACTATGGTACTCAAAAGGTCAAAACATGTTGTTGTTGATAATTCATCTGTGTTGAGGGTAATTGTTAGTACCAATTGATGCATGATTAATTCACCATAGGCCAGCTGAAATATCTTTTTTTTCTAATGGAGGTGGGAATTACCTTATTTACTTGAGGACAAGCAAAAGCTTAAGTTTTGGGGAGTTGATAAGTGGGGATTTTAACCTATTATTTGCTCTCTTTTATTTGTGTTTTAGGCCAAAAATGCTTGAAGGTATTCTTGGAAACTAATGAAATATGCTTGCTTGCAGGAATTGTGAAAAGTAGTTGAACAAAAACCAAGGTTGGGCAAAGAGGTCTGAAGTGCGGACCGCACAAATATTGTGCGGCCGCGAAAGCCATAATACGGCCGCGATCATAATTATGCAGTACGCGAGAGGGAGATTCAGAGAGTGTGATTTTGGGCTAAATGATGAGCGCGGACCACACCAGAAATGTGCGGTCGCGAAAGTCCCTGTGCGGCCGCAATTGAAATTTTGCGGACAACGATGATTGAGATTCAGAGAGCTGACAACTTGAGCAAAAGAGAAAAGTGCGGACCGCACCAGAATTGTTCGGCCGTGAAAGCCATGATGTGGCCACAATCAAATTTATGCGGTCCGCGAGATGAAGAATCGGAGAGTTGATTTCAAGCCAAACTCAAGCAAGTGCGGACCGCATCACTTTTATGCGGCCGCATAATCTTGAGCGTGGCCGAACTTAGAATTATGCGGTTCGCAAAAGTTCAGCTCAACCCAGATCCAAAAGATAAGAACGCGGACCGCATCAGAATTATGCGGCCGCGAAAGCAAGAGTGCGGCCGCACTCAGAATTACGTGGCCGCACAACCTTCGCATGGGCACTTTTGTTAGATATTTTCAGCTTAGTATGAATAGATTTTTTTGTCATTTTTAGGTCATGTTATGTTTGGTATGAGCACCTGAGACAGCTGACTTTTCTATTTTCAGAATTTCTGTACTAGATTCACTTCTTAACATTAGATTTTCATTCCATAAATTAATATTATGGATTTTATCTTCATTTCATCTTTAATTTCTATTATTTCCATGAGTAGCTAAACCCATAGCTAGGGTTGTGACCTAACCCTAGTGTGGGTATTTAATGGGTATTTGATTTTAGGGCTTGAATGTGAATGAGTTAGTGATATTTAATCTAGTTCTTGCTAGACCTCAAGAATTAATGGTTGCAAATATTGATTTATGCCTTTATGACTTAATCTCTACTTGAGAAAGAGGGACTAAGTCTAGGGAAACTAGGCTAACAAGGAATTGGGGTGAACTCAAGAAATTGATAGCCTCAATTAGAGGGTTAAACCTAGAGATAGTAATACACAACTTGAGCTAATATCACTTTATTTGCATGAATACCCATTTGGACTTGAGAAGGCCAAATTGGGCAAAAATCACTCAAACCTCCGAGAGGTATAGAGTGAGCACTCGAGTGTGATAGTTATATTACAATCCCAACTAATCAAGCTTGCCTTAGATTTTGCTACCCGTTAGATATCCACCTAGGTAGAAGTCATTCCCCTAGTCTCTTTAAACATTTGAAAAACAACAACAAAAATATTGTCCTTAGTTTCAATTATTGCAATCTTTAGAGTAAAGTTAGAAGTAGAAATCAAACCCAAACTTGTGGAAGTGTAATTAGATTCAAAACCCGCATCTAGCTTAGATATAAACCTGATTCCAAATATTAACTCCATGTGGATTCGATCCCGACCTAGTTGGGTTAAAACTGCATCGACCACCCTCGCTACTCAATAGTAGTGTAGGCTTGGACCCGATCAGTTATATCTTTGGAATTTTGGTTATGTCCATTGGTCAAATTATGATATGAATTGATTTTGTTATGTCGCCATGATAATTTTATGTGTAAATTATTGTGTTGTGTGAGTTATTATTTTGAGGATATGAGGGTGGCATTTCACCGTTGATATTATGTGGGTATAAGGGTGGCATATCACTGTTATTGTGTTTGTTAGAATATTGTATGGGCGGAGCGATAAGGGTGGCTATAAGAGAGATAAGGGTAGCAATAGAAGCGATAAGGGTGGCTATTGATATTATCAGGGCGGAGGGATAAATGAGGCTATTATAGGAGTGATAAGGGTGACTATTGTCAGGGACGATATGTGATGATGTGGAGTTGTGGTCTGATGATTTTCATGTGATGTTATGATTTTCTTGTGTTCATTTATATACCTTGTGTAATTTGTCTTGTTGTTGGTAGATTGATAACAATCTTATTTATGTTGAAATTGAGAGCATGTGGCTATTGCCGGGCGGATTATAAAATAAAATGTGGGCACGAGGTGCCGTGAGTAAATAATGAGGATATTGGCACGTGAATTGTCCGTGCAGTTATGATATAAAATGTGGGCACGAGGTGCTGTGAGTAAATGATAATGATATTTGGCACGTGAATTGTCCGCGCAGTTCTGATATGAAATGAGGGCACGAGGTGCCGGGGAAATATGATGATTTAATTATGGGCACGAAGTGTCGTGAAAATATAAAAAATGGGTTGAGACCCATATTTACGAAAAATATGAAATTGGGCTGAGACCCGTATATTTTATGATTATGAAATGAGGTGTCACATGGTGACTTTTTAATTTGAAAGAATTATATTCAAAATATTTATTTGGAAGGATTTTTATTTAGAAAGTATTATATAAAATAATTGTATTTGAAAGATATTTTTTTGAGAAAATTATATTTGAAGAGATTTATTGGAAGAATTATATTTGAAAGATAATTATTTGAGAAAATTATATTTGAAAGAGAGTTATTTGGAAGAATTATATGTGAAAGACATTTATTTGAAGAACTTGATTTAATTAGGTGTACTTGTATTTATTATTTGTTGAGCGATATTAATGGTGTTCTTGCTGTCTTGTTGTGCATATCACTGGTTGTTTTATGTTGCTCTTATTGTTATTTATTTCATATTATTTTGTATATTATATTGCACAGGTTATTAGACTAGTGAGTGTCTTGACTGTACCTCGTCTCTACTCCACTGAGGTTAGTCTTGATACTTACTAGGTACCGACCGTGGTGTACTCATACTATACTTCTACATATTTTTGTGCAGAGTCTGGTATTGGAGATATCGGACTCGGACAAAGTTAAAGTGGGATCGCAGGGATTCAAGGTAGAGTTGCTTGGTCGTCGCAGTTCCTTGGAGTCTTTCCATTTAATTGTACTGTTATTTATTATTCAAACAATATTGAGCATTCGATCCTTGAGATCATTTCATGTATTCAGTTAGAGTTCGTGACTCAGTATTACCAGTCTTGGGAGTTTTTCATAACTGTTTTCGCTGTTGGTTTTCGACACGTGTATTAATTTATATTAAAAAAAAATCGGCTTGAATTGTAATTATAATCGGCTTACTTAGTCTTAGAGACTAAGTGCTATCACGACGCCTATGGTGAAATTTTGGGTTGTGACAAATTATTTTCTAAAAGATCAAGAAAATAGATAAATTATTACTTTAGTTCCCTGTAGTGGTATCTTGTGGCCTAATGTAGTGCTCGTATTTGTAATACAGTGCCCTTTTAGCATAGTAAAATGTAGTGCCCTTTAGCGTAGTATCCTTGTAGTTATTGAAATTAATCATTTAAGTATCTCTTATACCCAAAAATACGTCAAAAAAGTTAATAGTTCAAACACAAACTCTCTCCAATTCTAGTCAATAAACGTAAGAAAATAACATGAGAAAACAACAATATTTGTCAAACTAAGTATTGTTATATGAATATTTAATAATTAAATTTTGTATAGTTATGGAAATTAATTATTTAATTTTATTATAGTAAAAAATAAGTGAGTAACAAACAAACATATAAAATAATAAAACTAACATATACAATAATAAACTAACATATAAAATAATAAACTAACATATAAAATAACAGACATGTTGAGTGATAAATCGAAAAACGTTTCTCATCATGAACACAAGAATTCAGGATACCTTGGTGCTACTGGGCCTCAAAATGTGAATATTTAATAATTAAATCCTGTATAGTTAGGAAAATTAATTATTTAATTTTATTATAGTGAAAAATAGGTGAGTAACAAACAAACATATAAAATAATAAAACTAACATATTAAAGTAACATATAAAATATAAAATTATAATATTAAAAATGTATCAACCTAATTAACAATATAGTAACAATATCGAATAAAATTTAAAATTAAAGGTATTGCAATATATTTAAGCAATGAAAAAAATAATGTAATTAATATTGTTCAATTTACAGTAGTCATTATGGAGGTTCCGTCTTTGCATCCCGGACCTGCCTCGCTAGAGTTACTGTTGCTACAGGGCGAGCATAAGTCTTCCTACATATGGGAGGGACAGTTATTGGCCCAGACGTTCCGCGCCAGGAGAGTAGACGATATGTGGGACTTTCTTAGGGACCACCACCTCCATCCCCGTATAGGCAGACGCCTCCAGGATACGGATTTTTATAGGATTGTTGAGATCGGCCGGCTGCAGCTGGATTGGTTGTTGATCATGACTCTGATAGAGCGGTGGCAACCGGAGACGCACACATTCCATTTTCCCATTGGCTAGGCCACTATCACACTTCACGACGTGGAGGTCCTGTATGGGCTGCCGGTTGATGGACACCTTGTTGCTTTGCCGCATGCCATCAGAGAGTATACGAGTTTGCAGTACCTGGAGATGTTTCAGCGGCTCACCGGTTTTCAACCAGCGGATGAGGCTACATTGATTGGGGCTAGTCGTCTGCAATTGACGCCCGTCCGGCTGCATCTGGAGGCGATGCATGTTGACATCACTGATGATACACCGGAGCTTCATATTAACCGGTACACGTGGTTGTTGTTGCTGCTTATGTTTGGAGGGGTTTTGTTCCCGAACACTTCAGGAAACCTAGTCAGCTTGAGATTTCTTCATCATCTTGAGCGGATAGATGATTTACATGATTACAGTTGGGGTGCTGCTGTTTTCGGTTACTTGTACATGCAGATGTGTCGGGCGAGCATGGGCACCCAACGAGACGTTGCCGGATTTTTGCCGCTGTTGCAGGTGAAAACATAGTCGAATATTCTCTTTATTATAACATACCTAGTAAAAATATACCTTAAATTTTACGTCCACATTGTATATTAGGTTTGGGCATGGGAGCGGTTCCTGCAGTTGCAGCCACCTCTACCACCCTTCGCTCCGGATGCACCACCTCCGTTTCTCCCTTTATCTAGGAGGTGGGTTGATAGGTGAGGATATGGACGGGAGTACGAGGCTCGACATAATCTCTCTTATTGTAGGGATTTGTTGGAGGGTGCACACGTAAATGTATACTTAGGTTTACTTGGCATGGCTTTATATGTGTTGCATATACTCACGGTTCCTATTTTTACTTAATAGTTTGTTTGGAGCCCATACAACAACGAGCTAATAGCTGGTTTGCCCAATTATTGCTCGACCGACCGAATTATGTGGAGCTCTTCCATTCCGTTGATGTGTCTCGATATTGTCGAGCATCATGCCACCGACCGAGTCCTTCACTAGTTTGGTCGACCGCAACTTGTACCTCCACCGCCCGCTTGGCATATGACACATTACCAGCGGGATGATCATTCCAGGGTGGACCAGATATATGTGGCATGGCTAGAGGCGCATATCGATACATGGGACCAGCGACATGACCTGATTCCGCCCCCTCCACCTGACCGTACGGATGGTGAGCATGACTATATGGGCTGGTACCGCAGCGTTACCCGACTTTTCGTCGGGAATCCCATTCATCGCGCTAGCGGTCGGTACGTTCCATACGCCGGGAGGCACGAGGCATTGGTATGTTATTTGGTATACTTACTTATAACGTTAACCTAGCGTTCCGTAATTTATATTTTACATGTTGTGCCGGCTATTGGCCTACATCTGTTCCACTAGTTGGGACTGCAGATGCAATAAGTGAGGGAGCAGCCGCTTTGCACGAGTATGGCTGATATGTTATAGATCTGGCTTCCCGGACATTGAGGCGAGCCCGAGATGATGATCGCTTAGGATACGAGGCTGATTATGTAGCGCCAAAGCAGTACCATCGTAGGCCAGCAGTGGAGCCGGAACGTGGTCGACGTGGCAGGCATGCCAGAGAGTAGGGGTGTCCCACGATGTCGTGGGGGTCAGCGAGGAGGTGGTCCCCAACAAGGGGGCATTGAGGCACCTGTTGAGGATGTTGGACTTGATCTGCGGGGTGACCACCATGAGCCAGACCATGCTCCTAGTGATATACCATCATTCAGCCTTCAGCTTACTCCAGGGACTTCGCAGGTGACCCCGTCAGCTCCATTGTTGATCGCGGACACGACCATTATGCGACAGGAGTGGAATCAGTATTTTCCTTATCCTCTAGAGCCATCGACGGTTGCTAATGATCGTCCGACACGAGATGTGGATAGTGGGCGCCGACTGAGTTATGGCTTATCATCGAGGGATGTTGAGGATCTTTCACAGGCGTAGGTTTGTTTGTATTACTATTATTTATATTTATTTTTATCTCATTGATTAGTCATAAATATCTAAAGCCTTTTTTTGAAGGCATCATCCTCGCCTGCCACGCATGCCACTTTATGCGATACTGACATGGCTGAGACGGATGATTATATTCAGGAGCCCGCCGAGACCATGGTAAGACAATTTAAATTTTTGTGACTTAACACGTACATTACTAATATATATTTCATATACTAAAATATGTTATTATTCTATAGGTTACTGCTGGACCGACGATCCCTTCTACCGAGCCTACCAGCCCCACTGACGATCATGCTGCAGCGCATCCTCCGATAAAGAGGCGACGTGATGAGGATGATCATGATATTGTAGCCGGGCGGGATGGGATGCGCCTCAGGCCAACAACTGCTTTAAAGCATACATGATGTGGGACACGTTGACTTTTTTTTATTTTATGTACATATGAAATTCAGTAAATAATAGCAATAATTTTTATTGTTTACATTATATGCACATTATATTTTTATTTCTCAGGTTCTTCGTTATTTTAATACTACAACACAAACACAAACATAGCAACTTAACATAATTTAAATTCAGTACAACTAATGAAAATACATGACACGGAAAAACATAAAGATAAAATACTACACTCAACACATACATGTGTTTGTTTAGTCACTATCGCCCATTATTCTCTGCTTCAACCACTTAAATTTCTCTTCCAATTTTTTTCTTCTTCCGCCTCTTTTAGTTTCTCCTGCACTGCCGCAATTTGTCGTTGCATTTTAAAGATCTGGAGTTCGTATTCACCGGTCATATTCCAAACATACTGCAAACATGATTTGTAGTATTCCTGGTTAATGGGTTCATAATATCATTCTTCAAATCTACATTAATTTCCGTCCTACCAATGGGGATTATAACACAACACTATTAGTTAACATTTTATATAAAAAATATTAACAAACATTTTTTTCAAACAATAAATTACAAGTTGTTGACATATCCAGCTTCTGCGTCCAACATTACTATTTGACCAACATGGCTTCAAAATCGCACGTTTGCCATAATAACACCTTGGTACGTCATTGTATCCAGACATTTGTTAATATTTCAACTTAACGAAGAAATATTTCAGAAGACTTGAGAATATTTATGAATGGATTTTTATAAAATTCTTAACCTCTTTAAATAAGGCAAAAACTAGTTCGGGATATAATTATTTGAGGTATAGTTGAATTATTATTATATCAGTTAAGCACAGAAGAATTATTGGTGGGTCCACATAATATATATAGCGCCTTTAAAAAAAGCTTTATATATATAACGCCTTTTAAAATGGCGCTACTATGTTATACTTAACTGGGCAAATAACCGTTAAGGTATAACGTCATTTAAAAGGACGTTATATATAAAATAGTTACCAGATTTTTTTTTTGCGCATTATGGTTCTTTGAGTAAAAAAAAATCATATTTTGGTTTCGGACTCTAAGATAGAGCTAAGTGTTTACGCGTTAGGACAAAAATCCGTACGTATAACCTCTGTAAATTAAGTTCCAAAGCAGAGGTAATAATTTAATTAACTAATTGTCCTATAATTTAAAAGTCATTTTCAGTGGACCTCTGTCGTTGACATCTGACTCTGATCTCCAGCTGTTGGGACTTGTCACTTGTTGTGTCTCAGGTGTGCACTGCGAAACAATTTTGCAGAGATTCTTACAATTATATTTACGCAAGCTCCTTTACCTTTATCTCCATTAGTACGTCCATGGAGAAACCTCTGGATCCAACACCTTCGTCTCCATCTTATGGGTGTTCCTCAAATCAAGTATTCTTGAGTTTTAGAGCAGAAGACTCTTGTTGCATGTCTTTCACTGATCACCTTTACACTGCCTTAGTTCAAGCTGGGTTTCAAACATTCAAACAGGGCACTGACACAAGAAAAGAACAACTCCACAACGCAATCCGAGAGTCGAAAGTTTCGCTGATTGTCCTGTCCGAAGGCTATGCCTTTTCTCAATCATGTCTTGATCAGCTCGATGTGATTCTGACATGTAAGGAGAAATTGGATCGGGCAATTCTACCCGTCTTCTACTATGTGGATCCTTCTGATGTTAGGAACAAGAAGGGAAGGATTGGGGAAGCATTAGCATTGCATGAACAAGAATTGAAATGGGAAAGCAGTGGAAGGGAAAGGGTAGAAAGATGGAGGCAGGCACTTGCTAAAGTTGCTGACTTGGGGGGAATGGTCTTACACAATCAAGCTCGTGGGTAATCATATATATATATATTTCTCCCCATTTTATTGTCTCTTTTTCTTCTTCTTACTCAATTTTGTTCTTCCTTATAAAGACCATTTGAATTAGGAAAGAATGCTGAATAAGAATCCTAGCAAACGTGATATAAGTTCTGAAATTGCAGTTAACAGAATAACAAAAACTTGATTTAAAAAAAATCAGAAGGAAAAAAAAGAAAAGGAAAAAAAGTGGAAGAATAATAGTAGCCGTTAATTGTCCCACATTGGTTGTGGGAATGGGTTGTTACCACTTTATATGGTCTTGGAAAATCTCACCCGATGAACTAGCTTTTCGGGTTGAATTAGGTCCAACGTTCATTTTCATTTTCCGAGGGGTGTTAAGTGTCCCATCTTGGTTGAGGGAAAAACTTGTTATCTCCTTGTTGGCAGTTCACTTATATCTTACATTCTTATCTCGTTTTCTGAATGTACAGGCATGAGTCGAAATTTATTCGAAAGATTGTTAATGTGGTCACAAATAGACTAAGTCGGACAGCTTTGTATGTTGCACCTTACCTAATCGGCATAGATCGCCGGGCTAACCATATTAGCTTTTGGCTGCAAAATGGATCGGCTGACGTTGGCATATTGATTGTTTGCGGCATGGGCGGTATAGGGAAGACTACTCTGGCCAAGTTCATCTACAATTCAAACTTTCATGCTTTTGAAGGTAGCAGCTTTGTGCTTAACATAAGAGAAATTTCAAAGCAACCTAACGGTTTAGTTAGATTGCAAAAGCAAATACTTTCTAACATTCTAAAAAGGACAAAGGAACGAGTATCATGCGTTGATGAAGGAATTGTTAAGATTTCAGATGCCTTAAGTGGCAAAAGAGTCCTACTTGTTCTTGATGATGTGGATGATTCTGATCAACTAAATGCAGTGTTGGGGATGAAAAGTTTATTTTACCCCGGAAGTAAAATCATCATAACAACCCGACATGAGCGAATTCTAAATCCTCACCTAGTTGATAAGGTGTATACCGTTGAGAAACTGAGCATGGACGAATCCTTAGAGCTCTTCAGTTGGCATGCCTTTGGAAAACCACATCCTGTTGAAGGTTTTCTTGTGGGTTCAAATGAAGTAGTGAAACGGTGTGGAGGAATTCCACTTGCACTAAGAGTTTTGGGTTCTTCCCTGGCAGGACAAAATTTGGATGTATGGCAAAGTACAATAAAGAAGTTGCAAGTTGTTCCTAATAATCGGATTATTGAACTGCTCAAAATCAGTTATGAATCTCTAGAAGATGATGATAGGAGTTTATTCCTTCATATTGCCTGTTTCTTTCTCTGGGAGGATAAAGATTTTGCTGTCAAAATACTGGATAAATGTGAACTTTTCACTATAGTGGGGATCCAAAACCTAATTGATAGAGATCTCTTGTCAATACCAAATGGTAAGCTCTTCATGCATCAACTGATTCAAGATCTGGGAAGAGAAATTGTTCGTCAAGAATCTGTTAAGGAGCCAGGGAGGCGTAGTAGACTTTGGCGTCATGAAGAATCTTTGTACGTATTGAGAAACAAAACGGTAAGCAACTTAATCACTTTAGGCTTTTTCCTTTAATCCATGCGTGCACTTTTCTCTTACATGTCTGTTTCCTATTTTTATTAGGGAACTGAAGCAATTGAAGGCATCATTCTCGACGGAAATATGCGCAAGGGGCATGGATCAACTAGGATAACATCTAATGAAAATTATGGCAAAAAAAGTAAAGTGGAAGAATTTATGAATAATTCTCAGGAAGATCAACCAAAGCGGAATTGGATGTCCATTTTCTCTCGTCATATAATGGGCACAAGGGAAGTTCCAAATGAGGATTTGGAAACTGACTCATTCACAAACATGCACAAGTTGAAATTTCTGTTGCTTAGCAATATACAACTTTCTGGATGTTACAGGAAATTTCCCAAGAAATTAAGATGGTTGTTTTGGCGTTATCTCCAGTTAGAATCCCTACCAAGCGACTTTCCGATGGGAAAACTTGTTGCTATAGACCTTTGTTACAGCAGATTGAAACAACTTTGGACAGCACCAAAGGTACTTTGTCCATGCCCTTTGTCATTATCTGCTTGTAAGTATTTATCATCAGTTGCATCCAGCATGATTTTAAGTGATCAGTTGCATCTAACATATCTTTTCGTTTCTCTTGTTCGTTTGACTAGTTACTCAGATGGTTAAAGTTTCTCAATCTCAGCCACTCTTATCAGCTTAGTAGAACTCCTGATTTTTCATTACTTCCCAACCTTGAACAATTAATCCTCGAATATTGTACAAGTCTAACTGAGGTGGATGACACTATTGGATATCTGGAAGGACTCACTGTTTTAAGCCTTAATGGTTGTATAAACTTGAGGAGTATTTCAGAAAGTGTTTGCATGTTAACACATCTTGAGACCCTTGATATTTCTGGTTGCTCAAATCTTGAATATGTCGCCCTGAAGCTTGAAAAGTCGGATTTTCCAAGTGAGCTTTCAGATGAAAGTGGAAGAAACCAAATAGATAGTACCAAGCTAGTAAGACCATGGCATACAATCTTGTGGTCTTTGCTGAGGAAGGAGAAAGTATGTCATAGAGTTTCACCAATCAGTTTTCCGACTTCTCTAGTTACTCTAAGACTTTCTGACTGCAATCTGGGTGATAATGCATTTCTCCATGTTGATTTTAGTAAGCTCAATTTGCTGAAAGAATTGAGTTTGAGCCGAAATCCACTTTGCCATCCCCCAGAGAGCATTAGATATCTTAGCAGGCTCGAAAACCTTTCACTAAATTCGTGTACAAGGCTAAAATCAGTACTCGAGCTGCCAAATGGTGTTGAGATTGTTGATGCAACTGACTGTATATCCTTGGAGAAAGTATCAGGCGCACCTAGCTCATGCAGCATTCTTTACATAAATTGTGCTAATCTGGTTGAGATGAACGCTAATTTCAAGTTAGAACATCTTGAAAATGTCAATGCAGAAACTCTCGGCTATTTGGGTCTGTCAAACTTGGAGTTGATTAGAAATGTTACTTTTAGATTAAGATTTGACATTCAGAAATTGCATGCTGATGAAATGGAATTTCCAGAATTTGTCCAAAATGACATGGCAAAATTACAATCTCTCCCACCTAAGAAGCTTCCCGCTCAGGTGCATCTTTCTGGTTTTGTGTAAAATGAAGCATATATATTATATGCTCAACTGATTGTGCATTTGCTTAACATTTTATGATTTTCATGTCTCAGGGTTATTACTGCAATGGCGTCTTCTCCACATTCCTATCGGGTGAAAACGTGCCAAGTTGCTTTGACACGAAGTTGAGTGAGCCTTTCTGTTCATCGTTCATCGTGCCCACTCCTGATAATCATAGAATTCGAGGCTTGAGTTTTTGCTTGGTGTATACATGCTTGGAGAGTGAAGAAATGGTAAGTGAGGGCCATTGCCTATCCATTACAATTAATAATTTGTCGCAAAGGATCAAGTGGAAGCAAGACCCTATATTTCTAGCTATTCCTGAAGTTGAAGAGCGGATGATGTGGTTAAGTTATTGGGAAATTGGCAACTCGTTGCAAACAGGTGATGTTGTAGAAATTTCAGCCAGTGTTGGAGATAAACAACGTTTCAGTATCAACGAGGTTGGAATGAGGATTCTGTTCCTGGAAGAACAACAAGACCAGGACAAAGAATCTAATTGTGAAGTTGAAGAGTTTTTTTCTAGTCCATGTCATCAGAATTTGCTCCTTGTCAGAGTCTTCCCGATGTGATAAAAGGTACTCCCTCTGTTCACTTTTACTTGTCCAGTATTCTAAAAATTTGATTTTCACTTTTACTTGTCACTTTTAGCATATAAAGAGGATGACAATTTCTTTTTTCATGTTATACCCACAATATTAATTACTCATTTCAAATTATTTTCTTAAATTCATTAAAAATATGCATCAATTAATATGGGTATCATGGTAAATTATGCACTTCATTTATTATTTATTAAGGGGTGTGCAAAGTCCATAGTGGACAAGTAAAAGTGAACGGAGGGAGTAGTTATTAAGATGATAGAATAAATTGTTGGCATATGAATCGGAGTTCTTGCTCAGGTATTAATTGTTGTTTCTATTACACTTAATGTTAAAGGATAGCGTCTTATGTCTTCATTGGATAGTACAAGGGGAACATAGTTTTTTTTCCTCATCTCGTCTACATGATTTTCCTTTTTCTTAAGCAAAAATTTCCTTGCCACTAAATATCATGTCAGCCTGGGACATCCTGCTATGATTCTTTTCAGTCATCGTGGTCAACACCTTGTACAGGAAGTGAATTTTAAAGCTGTAATTTCATTTACTGAGCTCTATGGAGATTCTTGTATCGAATCATATAATATTCTAGGTCAATTTGTCACGTCAAATGCATCTTTGCGTGTTCTCAGGAAAAGAAACAAGAACGAAGACTATGGCATTCCTATATTGCTAATGCAGCTGTCAGAGTGGGAAAATGTTGGCGTGAATCTTCAGAAGATATGAACCTTCCAGAGGCTTGTCTAAACAGGTAAGATTATTCCTGGTGAGAGTAGAAACTTTTCGATATGCACCAACTTATGTAGTGCTTGTTGTGTTCCTGATCTTGCATGTTTGGTCATTCCATCTTCTTTGTAGCTTGTGCTGGAATTTTTATTTCCATTCTCGACTGTTTCCTTAGATTCTGTCAGTCGTAGGACTGTTGTCATGCATTTAGCCAAAGGCAAACTCAAGATTTTAGGTCAGTGAGTGCAGAGTACTACAGACAAACCACTCCTTTGTGACAATGTCAATGTGTGCAGTTCTGTGTTATATATATATATATTCAATCTGTGTTATATATATATATTCAATCTTTTTCTATTTTAGAGTTTGATGGTGTAAGGTACATATGCGTCTGCATATGGAACACTGAATTTGTTCTCTTAAAATTCCTTATCAATCAATTGAACCCCTAATTAATCATGCTTTTGGCATAATCTTAATCATCCTCCTTCCACTGTGTAGATCTGAAGTACGATACCTTGGTTTGGCTTTTCTGCACATTCGCAAATTATCCTGGCTGCGTCCAGTGTCTACTTCTAGTCCCCTTCATGAAAAACATTGTCTTTCTATCCTTATAAAAGTTCTGGACATATCTTAAATCTTTCTACAGAACAATGTCAGATGGAGCTCTTTTGCGGCATCAACACCAGATAACAGCTTCTGTTGAAGGGCCTTATGGCCACGAGTCAACTACTTAATGATGGAATTTAGTTGAGTGATTCAAAATTTAATATGCCTATTGTTGAAAAGGCACAATATTTTTAAATGTCCAATCTTTTTAGGAGATATCTACTCATTAATTGAAGAGCATCCAATATTTGTAAAAGGACATATCTATTCAGAAAAGGTGCAATAGTTATCTTTTTGCTCTCTATAAATCGTTGATTCCATTGGAGAATTAACACTAAGAAATCTTCATCATTTGAATCTTCATTTGTCATTATTCCAGAGTCAGTTTCCTTCATTATTCTGATTCCTACAAAAGTAGTTGGGAGATTAAGAGTTCTCTGGAACTTCTATTTGAGTGCACATTTGAAGATTGTTGAGTGGTTCGCTGTCTCTTGGGTGTAGGACGCCACTTTACTATCTGCACCTAGGCAGGGGCGAAGCTACAACGTATCAAGGGTGGTCAATTGACTATCCTTCGTCGAAAAATTATATTGTGTATATAAATAAAATATTAGATTTTAGAGGTATATAACATATATTGAATACCTTTTATCGGAGATTTTTTTTACTTGTTTCAAATTTGAACATCCTTGGAGAAATTTTTGGCTTTGCCACTGCACCTAGGTAGCAACGGAAATCTACTCTGAAGTTAGTGCATTCCATAGAGTGCCAAAATTCTTGATAGTTAACTATTGTGTCTTGTTGTTGATTAAATATTCTTCTTTACCATCTCTAATATTTTCCAACTCTTAAAGTATGTCCTCCCCGCGTTATAATCTGTTCACTACTCGATTTATCTCTTAATAAGTCGTTGGTTGAACTATTGGCTTGACCATGTTTCTTTTGAGGTATGCAAATCTCATTTTGGGGACAGGTGGCATAGAGATAGACCATAGATGTTGAGTAATATTTTCCACCTGTTTAATGATATCAAGCCTTGTCTGCCTAGACTTATTCTGGTTGTGAAGGAAAAACAAAAAGGAAAAACAGATGAGCTTTCATTTTATGAAACAGTGCACATGTAGGCAATCTGTCTTTTTCTCCCTGATGAACTGTATCTTGAGAATCACATCCTTCACTGGTCGGCACTATTTTCCCATTTTTAAATCATTATTATGAATCTGTACTCATAACATAACATCATCCTGTTTGTTTACAGTTGCTGAATTACTACTTATTTTCTGCTGGAGGGTAATATATTAGCAAATTATAAAATTTTGGTCCTAATAAGACTTCATTTTACATTCTGTTTTAGATTATTGTTAAACTCATGATCAGCTACAACAGTGGAGACAGATTCTTGGGCAAGGAAAGGTAAAGGTTGTTGGTTGGATCAGATACAGATGCCTACCTTCAGAATTAGGCAAGACAAAGCAAGCAACTTCAGATCCTGATATGGAAATTCCAAAATATTATTTTATACTTATTTTTGTAAGTGTACCATATTAGTAAAGAAGAGGAGTCTTCCTTAATTTAGCGTAGGCAATCTTCTTGTTAAGAAAGACATATGTTGCAGAGTGGGAACGTACATCCTTAATTTCAAAGTGAGTCTTGCTCAGTTGATAAAGCACCTCCACCCACGACCGTTAGGTCCTGGGTTTGAGTAACACTGGAGAGAAAGTATGGAAACATTATAGATCTTCCTAATTTGGGAGGGATTTAAAAAAAAAAGAAAAAAAAGGGTTTCCCCTTGCATACACATTACTTTATTATGCTAAAGTGACAGATTGAGGTGATAAAATATACTCCGTATAAATTAATTATAGTTAGTAAAAAAAGTGTATATGAAAGAATGCAATGTATTTATTAATTTGATGTAATTATTGAATGTGAAATACATTTTCTCTTTACTAAGCAGACCATATTTTTTTAAGAGAAAGATGAGATGTCCATTTCTTGTTCTCTTAATTTGGGAGGAATTTTTTTTAAAAAAAAAAAAAGAAAAAAAAAAGAGGGGTTCCCCCTTGCATACACATTATTATATTATGCTGAAGTGACAGATTGAGGTGGTAAAATATACTCCGTATAAATTAATTATAGTCAGTGAAGAAAGTATATATGTTAGAATGCAATGTATTTATTAATTTGATGTAAATATTGGGTGTTAATTTGATGAAAT
Organism: Nicotiana tomentosiformis; assembly: GCF_000390325.3. NCBI lineage: Eukaryota > Viridiplantae > Streptophyta > Magnoliopsida > Solanales > Solanaceae > Nicotiana > Nicotiana tomentosiformis. The sequence continues at coordinate 76,201,214 of NC_090822.1, read as the reverse complement.
ACGTTCTCTCTTTACTATGCAGACCATATTTTTTTAAGAGAAAGATGAGAGGTCCATTTCTCGTTTAGGTATTGAGCTGGTGAGTCACCTTCTCCCTTTATTTGTATATTTTGGTTATTTATAAACAAACAGCCATGTGATTAATTAACTACAAAAAGAAAAAGAAAAAGAAAAAGAAAAAGAAAAAGAAAAAGAAAATCCAAAACCAACCCTAATTAGTCCTGGAACCTTAAAGACTAAAGCGCATATGATATATTCCATAACAAATTCTTTTTACTTACGTACATTAAATTACAGTAGTTCACTGTAGTCTAGTGGTTGATTTAAGTGAAAATATATACCAATCATCATTAATAGCGACAAAAGTGCATATGAAAGATAACGTTATGCATCTATTAGATTTATGTAAATATTGGTTGTTGTTTTTTTTCTTTTTGTTATTTATCCACACTATATTTTTTCGAAAGGAAACTGAGATGTCCATTTCTCGTAGTATAATTTATATTGAAAAGGTGAGACACCGTTTCCCTTTCATTGTATATTACTCTTCTTGGTTATTACTCTATCATGTATGAACTGAAAACAAATCCAAAATCAACATTAATGATTCCTTCATTTAAGCAACCCCGCCGACAATAATATTCCCACTTCTGAAATCTATAAATAGGAAAATCTTGGGGTTGGAATAGTACTTTTCTACGAGTTTCCTCTATAATTAACAACATTATTTATACTAGTATTGGATAATTTATAAGGAAGCAAATAAATTATTATGATAAACATTAATTGAGGACTTGATAAAAATAATAATCAATTTTCTTATAGTAAATTAAAGAGATAATATAAAAAATTCCTCCTGAACTATACCCGAAGTTGCTACGACACACATTAGTTCTGCGAGGGTCCTATTACCCCTAATTTTTGTTTCCGTAATTGTTTGCGCCTTTCCTGCTGACGTACTGCGTGAGAATAACTCCTTCAAGGAAGAAAATGAAACAGATTTAAAAAATAAAAAAAATACGAAATTATATGTGGCAACGTGTGTATTTCACCTTTTGCCAAATGTTTTGTTCTCTATGTCAAGTCAGCACTCAGCACTTAGGGTGAAAATTATTAGACTTTTAAAAAGTTTAGTGGGTAATATGACCCCCCGATTTTATGCATTATCACTAAATTAAATTATTCTATCTATTATGCAAAAAATGCTCATACTACTGTTGTCTTTTTCAATGTCCTTTATCTTCTTTATTTCGTTTTATATTATGAACCAACCTACTATTTATATATTTCTTCCTCTGTCGGTGGACAAGTTGAAGATAAACTAATGCAGCTAAATGTGTCAGCTGGTTCCCTTAGTGGACCATTTTGCCCCTCCCTGTAAAATGGGGTCCTTTCATCTCTCATCCAATAGTTAGGTATATAGCCCTTGAGGTGAAAGAGTTCAGCAAACCAAATCAAGAAAATTAACCAAGAAAAAGTAAACACCCTAATTAAATTTGTCAAACTGCATTTTCCCAGATTTCTCCAATATTTCTCCTACTCAGCCTCATTTAAATTTTGAAGTGAAATATACTACTAGTACTTTATATTTTAATGAAAAGTGTAATGCTAGCACTAGTAGGTATATACTAATTATGAACTTTTCTCCAACAGCTAAATTTGAAAGCTGAAACTGTACAAGAAATGGTATATCTAGTACTATTGAAACGACGAAAGTTGGGTATTCAAAAATGCTAGTAAAAAAGATATTTGACCAAAACATGGCCTAGAACAATAGTGCAAGGACTTGTGAAAATATTCATAAGTTAATCAAACAGTAATAAAAATGTCGGTGAATCTCATGTATGAACTACTACTTAATTAAACCGAAGTTTGTATTTTAATTTAAAACTGGTTCAAAAAAGAAAGTAGTAGTAATAAAGTTGAAGTCATGACGATATATAGACATTTATTTATAGTGGGCGCACTCGTATTTCGAATATATATATATGTATTTACTCCTATTAATTAAGAAATGAGTAGTAAATAATAGTGGACATGATTTAAGAATCCTAAGTTCACCTTTTTACCATGAGAAGCTAATAATTACATGCAAAATGGAGTAGTTAGAAAGTAAAGAAGCATGAGAGAGAGAGGTTAGATTTAGGCAAAGTGTCTTTGTCGTCTGTTAGCACAAGTGTCGGTGTCCTCAACTCATTTACACTATATTTCTTCACCAACACTACACTACACTACACTGTTGTAAATTGTCTTGACACCACCAAAAGCATCTTCATATGCCACACTGCTCTTTCCTCTCCTAATTCCTCTCCCTTCAGTTTTGAGCTGAAATATAAGTATATACTAGTAGTTTCTTTTAGCTCAAGAAATCAGAAACAGCAATATGTACGGGAGGGATCCATGGGGAGGGGCACTGGAGATAAACGCAACAGATTCAGCAACAGATGATGATAGGAGCAGGAATTTACAGGATTTTGACAGGGCAGCTTTGTCAAGGAATCTGGATGAGACACAGCAGAGTTGGCTATTGGGTCCAACTGAGAAGAAGAAGAAGAAGTATGTCGATCTTGGTTGTATTATTGTCAGTCGAAAGGTATTCAAATGGACTCTCGGCTGCATTATTGCTGCTGCTCTAATTGCTGGTTTTGTAACTCTCATTGTCAAGACTCTTCCTAAGCACCGACACCGTAGTCCCCCACCCGATAATTACACTTTGGCTCTTCGCAAGGCCCTTATGTTCTTCAATGCCCAACGCTGTAAGTAATTACCCCAATATAATAATTTCCTTTACTATACAAGTTAAACTCTTTGCTTCAGCTATCTCATCTATGGGATTCAGATTCTAATTTGAATGATACTATGGGACTTGATTAAATACATGATTCGATCCTGCCTATGTATCTCTTTCATTTACTTGCTTTACTTACTAGTGAAATATCTCCTTACTCTAAAGCATTAAAAATTGGAAGATCGATGTTGTTTTGTGAAGAATAGAACTTTGCCATCTGTTCTTCTATGTTGCCTGCCTTTATTTGATGATTAAGATCACAAGATTACAGGGTTTTAAGATGCAGATTTATGATTTTGCCTTCAACAAATTTATCTGTGGACTATCTGGATTTGGGTGTTTCTCTTTTTTGATGTTTGACAGCTACATTTTGGGTCAGATTGGTGGTTATTTTGTTCAGTTCGTCATTTAATTATCTGTTTGTTTTTGACAGCTGGGAAACTACCTAAGCACAACAATGTATCATGGAGGGGGAGTTCAGGTATGCAAGACGGCAAATCTGATGATTCAACCATGTTTAAGAATTTGGTTGGTGGCTATTATGATGCAGGAGATGCAATAAAGTTTAACTTCCCTCAATCTTTTGCTCTCACTATGTTAAGTTGGAGTGTGATTGAGTATAGTGCAAAATATGAAGCTGCTGGAGAGCTCAGTCATGTCAAAGATATTATTAAGTGGGGTACTGATTACCTCCTCAAAACCTTCAATTCCTCTGCTGATACTATTGATCGCATTGTTGCACAGGTAAATATCATTCATTGGGCATTTTGAATTAGTTGATTACGTTGGTTTATAACATTTTATAATGGTTTTCTTTTCATCAATCATTGTTTCTGCCTTATCAATTATCATCACCAACTGTATCTTATTGACAAGAACGACATCAATGATTGCATTGTTTTGTTTCTCTCGATCATTGAGAAAATGACCATACATATGGGCTGCTTGATCTCATAGAAGGATTTCTGTTCTGTTTTATAGGTGGGGAAAGGGGATACTTCAGGAGGGCCAGATCCCAATGATCACTATTGTTGGGTGCGTCCAGAAGACATTGATTATCCACGGCCTGTAACAGAATGTCACAGCTGCTCGGATCTTGCTGCCGAGATGGCTGCTGCTCTGGCTTCTGCCTCCATTGTTTTTAAGGACAACAAAGTCTACTCACAGAAGCTCGTCCATGGTGCTAGAACTCTCTTCAAATTTTCCAGGGAGCAGCGCGGTAGATACAGTAACGGTAATGAAGCTGCAATATTCTACAATTCGACTAGTTACTGGGATGAGTTTGTGTGGGGTGCGTCCTGGTTGTATTATGCTACAGGAAATACTTCATATCTTCAGCTTGCTACAACTCCTGGTATTGCCAAACGCGCTGGTGCTTTCTGGGGAGGTCCTGACTACGGTGTGCTCAGCTGGGATAACAAGCTCACTGGATCACAAGTAAGAAGATATCGCCTCTTTATTTTGTCTTGCATGATCGTTGAATTTTTCTTGCCTGCAACATTTTGAACTTAGTCTGTATATCTGTTTATAAGTTGCATGTTTTTCGTTGAGAGATCTATATATTGTACTGAAGCAATGCTTTTCATTTGTATTTAGGTGCTTCTGAGCCGTTTGAGATTGTTTTTGAGCCCTGGATATCCTTATGAAGATATTTTAAGTACATTCCATAACCAGACAAGCATAATCATGTGCTCCTTCTTGCCATACTTCTCTTCTTTTAACCGGACAAAAGGTAAGCCTTGTTTTAGCTAGTTAGCATGTAAAGTTTTGCAGAGTTTGTGGGAAGTCAAATATAAAACTGTTGGGCCTTTGTAGGAGGGCTGATACAGTTAAACCACGGAAGGCCTCAGCCTCTTCAGTATGTAGTCAATGCTGCCTTCCTTGCTACCTTGTATAGCGACTATCTTGCTGCTGCTGACACCCCTGGATGGTATTGTGGACCCAATTTCTATTCTACCGATGTCCTACGTGAATTTGCACAGACACAGGTAAATGAAACTTTACGATCTTTATGTTTGCAATAATCTCTTTTCTTATTTTCTTGTTCCTTTTACCTAGTTCTGCTAATAAGTGTGGAATACTACTTAAAAATCTCTGTGATATGTTAAGTGATAAATGCAAAAGATCATGAGTATATTAGATATAGATGGTGTAAGCATGTTCTTATTAGTCAACTCTGATGAAAATTAAACCGTTTCTGGTGTTAACTCAGTTGTCTTTCTTTGACTTCTAGATTAACTACATCCTTGGCAAGAACCCGAGGAAGATGAGTTATGTTGTGGGCTTCGGCAATCGCTATCCAAAACGTGTCCACCACAGAGGTGCATCAATTCCTAAAAACAAGGTCAAGTATAATTGTAAAGGAGGATGGAAGTGGAGGGATTCATCTAAGAATAATCCGAATACTCTTGTTGGAGCCATGGTTGCTGGACCGGACAAGAATGATGGTTTCCATGATGTTCGTACTAATTACAATTATACTGAGCCAACACTTGCTGGAAATGCTGGTTTAGTTGCAGCCCTTGTAGCTCTATCTGGAGATAAAAGTGTTGGAATTGACAAGAACACAATATTCTCTGCAGTACCACCCATGTTCCCCACTCCACCACCTCCGCCAGCTGCTTGGAAACCATGATTTGTTGATGCTAGTTCTATCAACCCCCTGTCTTGTGTGACCATAGGTTCATTTGTTTTCATAATGTGGTCGATATGGGATTCTGATACCATAAAGTTTGAAGTAGTGTGAAAGCCAAGAAACAGAATGAGCACCTTGAACGTATAAAGCTCGTGCTCAGCTTGGTCTAGAATCCAGATGTAGTACTCTGTCTTGAAGGAATGCCCAACGGTATGTTTTGCAATATATCATATACACAGTTTGTATGTATGTAACAAACCAATGATATACTACTCATTGAGAACTGGAACGTGAACAGCCTCAAATTTTTATTGGACAAACTTTCAATTAATGTCCCACAGATATTTGATTTTTGCATTTTGTAGTGCAGTAGTGCAAGAATAATGGTAGTTGTAGACCGTGGTTTGGAACTGCTGCTTAAGATCTTAATCTAAGTGGTGCTGCTTTTGTTCTCTGCCTCTTAATTCTTTCATAATGTGTATCCACCTTGACATGTACTGGCTGCTGCAATAAATTGATAGTCTAATAAGTTGACATAATGACATCATTGAAGTCAAAGGCACATTGGATTAGTTGGGAGGAAGAGGAAGATGATTAGTTTAGTTGGAGATGTGTCTCTTGAATGAGTAACCGAGAGACGATCTAGTCCATTAAATTTCACAGGCGATATATGTGTAGAGCACATTTTGAGTGTCGTCTTTCAAGCTCATCTCTTATACTTCCAGCCCTACTATCAACTCAACTTTGCTACATTTTTGCTTAAGTCTTCCTCTTCAGCATTTGTTGCACGTGTCAAAAGAATTCTACTTTTTTTACTTCTATTTGTTTTGTTCCCTGCAGAACTCATTTAACCTTTGATCCAAATGATGTGTTAGATGATACACCCTGACTTAATCCTTAGTGTTAACTTTATGTACCAACTAGACTCGGTAGTATAATTAATTGTCCACTTAGTATTGACGATTAACATTGATGCACTATCAATGATTCTACGGATGGCTAATTCTGATTCTTGGCTAGTAGCACGTATTCTTAAATCTTAACTCAGTATTATTTTGCTCCTACTACCTTCAGAGACCAGGCCAGCAGATGTTATCCGCCGTAAAAGGTCATTTGCAGTTTGGTTTCCATATGATATGAATTGTGATATAGCATTCTGTTGTGCCAACTTGAGCAAGCTATCAAGTTAGGTCACAATATTGAACAAAGTGAAAAGCTGAAAATTTTGTTACAAGGGGGCTTTACTTAAACCATCTACATCCAGGCAGTTTAACTCTTCAAAGATTTTGCTGTCTTCTGCAGCTAGCCTATAATCTTGTTACTGACATTCTCTCCAATTTGTTTTGGCTCTTTTGGCTGACTTAATGCAGGACTATAGAGGCATGAGATACCAAGTATCATGCAAGCTGAATATGGCTGCCCTTTATTTCCAGACTAGTAAATTTATCCGCGCTAGCGCGGTTGTAAAAATGAAATAACTATTTTTCATATCATCAATTTCACATAAATAACGGGAATAAAAACAATCATATTATAAGATGTTTAACATAAAGTAAAGTGGATAGAACACTTAATATTGTGTTTCTTTATCAGGGTTATAAGCTTCCCCTCCCCCAAAATAAAGAGCAGTTTACTAAATTTTAGAAAATAGCTAATTTACAATAGATGACATTACAACCAACTTAAGTAAAGGAGCTCATGTTATGACCAACAGTCTCTTTTGAGTTCATTTCTAGAATAGAACTGACCTTACCTGCTTCAAATCATATTGCAGAAGAACAATAAGATAACATGTAGCATAAAATTAAGTAGTTACCATATATTGAAAGATATATCCTAGACTCCAATTGATAGAGAATTGAATTCAGATTTTAGATCTATACTGTGAGACAAAGATGACTTACAGTATTCCACCCTGTACGGGGAAAACGTAACCTAATATGATCAAACAAAGCATCTTTATAATCATTTAATTATCCACTTCAAAATTAATTTCTGGTGTATACTAAACTAAGCCCTCTTCTATCTTATATGTCTAAAACTATTTATGCGAGCTAACAAATTAAGCAAGGCCACTAACAGATTCAGTCGAACTTCCCTCTGAGAAAGAGAAGGATGAACACAAAATTATACTTGCACCTATTCAAAATGTAACTTGATGCTAGAGTTTTAATTTTGGTTTTACAGCAACATCCCAGCTTTATCCATGGGAAATATACATGTATTTTTGTAAAGTCCCAAAGCGTAAGTATGCATGTGTTATTGTGAATATTTACCGTATCCAGGATGTAAAATACCTTGCTACGTGTACAATTCTTTTTTGAAAATTTATATCTGCATGCGCCTGCAGCCCTGCTTATATCCTGACTTAATCTCTGTGTTTGATCCAGACAAAAAATAAATGAAGATAAAAAGAAGCAAGAACAAAGAGGAATTACCAATTGTACGGAGTTTGTGTTCAACCAGTGGTGCAATGTAGCAAACCTAACATTACTGAGTAAGTGTGTTTATGTCTGATATTTTTAAACTTGTAGATGGAAAAATTCTGAGTTTAAATTTGACTACCATATATTATCCAAAAAAAAGTTCATATGTGATGGTAGGCTATAATTATGTATTTTGGTAACTAATTGCACTCTAATTCACTGCACTTTACTAGTGTTTGAACTTTAAATGGTATTGTTTTGCATTGAGTGTGTGTTTTGTGCCTTATAGGAGCGATTCCGAGTTATGAAGAGGTTGTGGAGCTAATTCGAGCTATTTTGGAGCTTTGAAGTCTGAGTAAAAGCCCAAGGATTAAGTTGGGATCATGTTCGGAGATCAACGGATGAATAGTGCACTTAATGGGAGAAACTAAGAGTTGAGCAGAAGGCTAAACTAGATGCGCGGCCGCGCATGAGACCCCCTCCGGCGCGCACTTGAGCGCGCAAGTAACACAGTGCACTGCCAGAGGTGCACGGTTATATGCGCGGCCGTGCACGACCACTTCCGGAAACTTTACCCAGGCCTATTTTTGTATTTTTGGAGGCGACTCCTTTTAACCTATATGAAGCCTAACTCGTCTAAAAACGGATATCTCGAATTTTAGAGAACTTTTAGGGAGAGAAGAAGGCAAGAAAATAATGGAGACTCAAAATACTTCATCCAATTCATTCAATACAGTAGTTTGTTTGATTTTGGGAATTGTAATGTCTTCTTGTTCTTCTAATACTCTTGTGATGAATAACTTCTCCACTATGGAGTAATCTTCCTTAGGGTTGTTGACGGATATTGTGATTGGCTAGTGTTTTGGGGCTTTACGTTCTGTTAATTGCCTGAATTCGTTGAATGAGTATTAATTGAATTGCAAATCCAATTGTGGTTTTACTTTAATCGAAAGAGAAGTGTTGCTGCAATTCGCATTGTATTTTCTTGTTTGGGTTGATTTTACGACTCTCTTAGGTAATCGAAAGAGCTTAGAGAGTTATCAATTGACCCAATTTAGAAGAATAGTCGGGAGACGTTCTTTGAAATATTTTTCACTCACTGTATATTCGCATACGTTCTTAGAACCTGTCATTAGGTCGGTTAACAGAACTCTCATTCATTCGGAAGAAGAATTTGAATCTGTAAGATAGACTAATCATTTGTTGAAATCGTAAGAGTCAATAGAAGTTAAGAGTGAACTTAGCACGGAGTTACCCAGAATAATAGTTGATCACATATCTTGTCACAACCCTTACTTCTCACCTTGATATTCAATCGTTGCTACTTAGTCATTAAATTTTCATTATTTTCTCACAATTGATAATTTTAGTTTTTATTATTAGTTGATAATAACATAATAAAAAGGTTTATTTCATGGATAGTATTAAGCTGAAGATTTATTAGAACATTATTTAAATCAATCCATTGTTACACCCCAACCTCGGGGAGCGCAACCGATGCTCAACCGAGTGGACCCGGTCGAGCAAGCCTGTTAGACACTATCTACCCGACTCACCTATGATCCAGAGAAGGCATGCTCTCATTTGTTAGGCAATAGAAGGTTCATACATATATACATTACTAGGTCGTTTTATTTTGTCACATCATTGTTAAGTTTCAAAATACATACATCCTTATGACTAAGTGGAACAAGAGCCCCAAATACAACATGATCCGTTGACCTTTCTAACACCCATATACAACCCACATAGTGTCTACGGAGTCTCTAAAGATATAAAAGAGAATAAAGATGGTGCCGACAACAAGGCCCCCGCTATACCTCAAAAAGTGACCACAATATAAACAAAAGGTACAATACATGACCCCGGAATGAAATGGGGCTCACCGAGTCCACCGAGAAGAGGATGCAGCACTATCTGTGATCAACACTATCTGCTATGTAACCACCTGCATCTATTTTAAGATGCAGCGCCCCCGAAAAAAGGGATGTTAGTAATGTCGAATAGCACTAGTATGTATAGCTAAACACCATCTCAATAGAATGAATAATAATACAAGAGGAACAGTCAAGAATTCAATAAGAGCTTCAAATAATTTTAAAACATCAAGTTAAGGATCACATAGCTTTTTAAGTCAATTCCCGTATTATTAGGTTGGATAGTTTTTAGAGCCAATATGCCACAATCCACAATACCACTGTATTCTTATACGGAGTCCAATCTCGGCCCGATCGGCTAAGCCATCTCATTTGAGACATCAACCATATTCACTATTTCATTCACAATACTATCGCGTTATTATACGGAGTCCGATCTCGGCCCGATCAGCTAAGCCATCTCATTTAAGACATCAACCATGTTCACAATTTCATTCAAAATACCACCGTATTATTACACGGAGTCCGATCTCGGCCTGATCGGCTAATCCATCTCATTCGAGACATCAACCATTCCAATCGATCATCTTACTTCATATTTTTTTCTCATCTTTTTAGCACATTGGCACAGGTGGCTTTAATTATAAAGTCGTTCTTGGCACTTGGCCTTATTACATAATTCAAGTTCTTTTCGACAATCCAACATTATTATTATTATTATCATCAATAACAACACGATTTTCATTCAAGACTCTTGATTTCACATGTGAGCAATTTAGAATTCAAGGCACATGGAGGCTTTTCACACAATTTGGCATAACAATCCTTAATCGAATTTGACTTAAAGTCTAGGAATATTAGCATATATTCTAATTCTTGAACATTTTCCCAGATGACGAGATAACATAATGAAAGCATGGGAATACATATTACAAATATATTTGCAAAGCAAGCACATTCGAGATAGCAATTTCTAGGACGTTCAATTTGGGACTTACGTCGATTGCATGAATACCACGGGATTCAATTCTAAGAAGAGGGGGTTTAGCCAACATACCTCAATTGAGTCTCTTAAAACTTTAAGACGTTCCGGAATATTAGCAACTTTAATCTATTTTAGCAATATTGCAAAATTGAACCCAAAATTAGGAAAACGATCATAATTCTAGCTCACTTGAGCATTCTATCAAACACTATATGTGTATTAAGGTTTCATGGCCCATTTTATGAAAGACTCCACCAACCCACGCCCCATTCTTTTCTATCTTTAACTCACAGCCTCCCCACATACCTTAGGAACACATGCATACAAGGTAAGCACTCCCATCCCCATGAATTACCTTACTAATGGCCCATTCTAGTTACATTTTAAAATTAAGAGCTTGAGTGATAGAATCTTACCTCTTAGGAAGAAGACCTAGGTGCCTCACTTGATAATCTTTAAGGTTTTAAGTGAGAATTGAAGAGTAATTTGATGAAGATCACTTTCTCCCTCTAGGACCCTCTCTCTCACTCTAAAAATATCAGAAAATAAGTTCAAAATGGTCCAAGGTAGGTGTTTTAACGGAATAGGGTCAGGTTTAAAAACCCAAAAAATGAAACTTCGGAATAGGTTCTGCTTGCGGTCCGCGAAATGACTGCGAAATTTGGGTGCCAAAACTGGAAAGGAACTAAACAGGTCTGCGGTCACTACGTGGCCCGCAGACCTGTTCTACGGTCGCATAATACACCGCAGAACGGTTCTGCGGTTGCATAGTACACCGCTGAACCTCCCTCCAAAAAATCCCAAAGCGGAATATGCGACAAGAGTGCGGCCCGCGAAATAGTTATGCGGTCGCATAATGGGCCGCAAAAATGACATTAAAAATTTCCCAAAAGACTGCTCCACTCTACGGCCATTCCGCGGTCCGCAGAGTGATTCTACGGTCGTAGAACAGGCCGTAAAAATGCCTACTTCTGCCCAAAATTTTCCTTCAACTCCCCAGCGCACTGTTCAATCCAAAAAGTCCGAACTGCGGCGAGCTTGGAATTCAGGTTTTTAGGAAATATTTTACGGGGCCTTACATCCATGTGGAAACGATTTAATATTATACTATCTTTGACTAGCGAGCTTAAGTTCTATACACCGATTTTGCGCTCGTCAAATTTTGGCATTGTTGCCGGGGATTGGCACTTAATAGTGTTTGAATTAATTTTCGGTGCTAATTCAGGAATAATTTTATTTTATTTTCCTTTTTTATGCTCTTCTCATCTGTGTTCAGGAAACAAGTTAAGTTCAGCGGCGTATGACTCGATCCTCTTCCAAGGAATTGGTGCCATACGATCTAGATTTAGACAAGCACTTGAGGTAGTTGAGAAGGGAGAAAGGATCGAGCGGATTGCTGTTGGGTCAGCCTTCAACTCAGAATACAATGTTGAACAACAAAGAGGAGGTGAACCTAGCTGCGAGAGAGGCAGCTCAGCGACAGGAAACACAGTTAGCAGCTGAAGCAGCCCGTAGAGTTGTGGATGAAACAATTGATGGGGATAGAAGGTTTAATCTCAACCGAACCATGATCGAAGATAAATTTGAAAATACAGCCCCTAGGCCTGGGAGGTCGCTGGGAGATTATGCCAGACACATGTAAAACCAACAACAATCTAGGTGAAGGGGAGACAATGTTCGAGGCATGGAAAAGATTTCAGAAGCTATTGCAGAGTGCTCTCATAATGGAATGGAGCAATGGATGCAACTCCAGGACTTCTGGGATGGATTAAACCCATCATCAAAGAGATTGCTGAATAGTGCGGTTGCAGGTCCTCTGATGAAGAAAACCCCTGAAGATATTGTTACACTTCTGAATGAACTATCTGAAGACGCAGAACAATGGTCCACTGACTAAGAGGATCGAAGAAGATCAGCGGGGGTGCACCAAGTAGAATCGTCGGTAGCAATGCAAGCTGAAATTACAGCTATGGCTGAGGACATTAAGCAACTGACGATAGCTCAGGTGCAAAATCAACCACAGGTGGGATGTGACATCTGTGGATTGGGACACCCTACACATGACTGTCAAGCCACAGCTGAGGAAGTCAACATTGTGGGGATCTTTAATAGAGGAAACTACCAAGGTGGGAACAACTATAATGCTATGGGTCAAAGACATCCAGGTTTTTCATGGAGTTCACCTAATGGGAGCTTGAACTCATGGCAGCAAAACAATCTCAGACCCAAGGGTCAAGGACCACTAGGTTTTCAGAACCAGCAGAAGCATCAATACCAGCCACCATAGCAAATTTAGTCAAATATGGAAGATCTCATGAAGGCATTCATCAACAAAATAAATAAAAAATTCGAGAATCATGGCACGACTATCCGGAATTTAGAAAGACAAATGGGACAGATTGTGAATTTGTTATCTGAGAGGACTCCCGGTACTCTTCCCTCTGACACTGAAAAGAACCCAAAGGAAACAATCAAAGTTATATCTTTGAGAAGTGGTAAAACATTGACTGACCCAGAGGTGAAAGCTAGACCTGAGGTGGTTAGCAAGCAGATTGAGACACCAGTAGAGAAAGAGAGTGAAGAGCAAAAGAGCGAGAGTAGTGGGGTACAAAAAAGGATTGAAGAAAAGTAGACATATGCCAGCTCTACCATTCCCTCAAAAGATGAAGCGAGAGAAACTTGACAAATATTTTGGGCGATTCCCGGAGATGCTCAGGCAACTGTATGTGAACATTCCTTTCACAGAGGTACTCACTCAGATGCCTGTTTATGCCAAGTTCTTAAAGGAAATCCTATCTAGCAAGAGAAAATTAGAGGAAACAATAGTGGTCAAGGTAAATTCCCATTGCAGTGCCATCTTGCAAAATAAAATTCCCCAAAAGTGTGGGGATCTAGGAAGATTCACCATACCATGCTCGTTGGGGAGTGAAATATTCGACAAGGCCCTCTGTGATTCTGGTGCGTTTATAAATTTAATGCCTCTGTCTTTATTCAGGAAACTGGAAGGTGAGCTTGGAGTGATCAAATCAATACCAGTGTCCCTACAACTGGCCGACCAAACCACCATTCTATCTGAGGAAATCATTGAGGATGTTTTAGTGCGGGTGGACAAGTTTTTTTTCCCCGTATATTTTATTGTGGTGGATATGGAGGTGAACAAGGAGGTACCTGTAATTCTAGGGAGGCCATTCTTATGCACAGACAGAGCTATCCTTGATATCTATGAAGGGCAGCTTATGCTCAGAGTGGGCAACAAAAAAGTTGTGTTTCAGATAAAGAGGATGATGAAATACCCCAGTGATGAGGGGTATGCCTACTCGTGTTTCAAGCTGGACGTTGTTGGAGAATTGGCTAAAATATACATGTTTGACAAGCTTATGGGGGATACTCTAGAGAGGTGTATTACCAGTCTAGCACAGTGGAGGATGAAGATCCTGAAATAAAAAAAGAGGAAGAAGCTCTTGAGACTGAGGATCAAGTGGTTGATGAGGAGGAACTAAAATAGGAGGATGCTAAGCCTAGTGGAATTGAAAATGTCACGCCCCAAAATCGAGGAGCGCGACTGGCGCTCAAACGAGTAAACCCAGTCGAGCAAGCCTAATTTACATTAACCTCTCATCATTACTCATGCATGGTTTACCATAACATAATAAGATCTTGACTTTCATATTAATTACACTTGGCTTAATGGCCCATATTTTCTTTCTCGTGGTGGTTACATAGCTCTATAAATAGCTGTAACTACTTGACCCAAACACCCACTAGAACTGTAGCGGGCTCACCATAAGCTGAGTAGTGAAGAAGATGTCTATCAAAGATCCATATCATCCTGTAGAAGTATACCTGCATCCATTAAAAAATGCAACACCCCCGGAAAAAGATACGTGAGTACATGTGGAATAGTACTCGTATGTAAGGCAGTCAAAACAACATATGAAAATACGGTAACTCAAATAAGAGGCAAATAAAGTACATCAAGAAACTACGAAACATCCAATAAAATCACATTTCAAGTCTTATTATACTTGCATCATTCTAACCTTCTTTTAGGATCAACTGCGCCATATAAACTATACGTGGAATACATAATATAATGTAATTTTATCAATATGTACAAACAATGCCAACGAAAGTGGCACCTTCCTCCCTTATTTTACACATACACATTTTGTAGACCGTCCTTAGTGTTCACATATCATATTATACACATATGCGTCTCATAGACCGTTCACAGCGTTCACTTACACGATACAAATACACCTATTCAAGAGCTTGGAAATACAACATGAATATGATGAATCATGGTAACAATAAATGGGCTTAGATAGCCGTTAACGTTAAGCAAATTTATTAAGAGCTTCTATTCAAATTTATCGATATTAAGTCGGGGATTCTTTATAACCACCCTCACACAAAGCGGCCCTGCCGCCTCACCCCAACATATGCGGGTGGAGGTGTATCATGATACCACAACCTCTACACAAAGCGACCCTGCCTCCTCACCCTAATATATGCGGGTGGAGGTGTATCACCATACCACAATCCCAACACAAAGCGACCCTACCGCCTCACCCCAATATATGCGGATGGAGGTGTATCATAACACCATAATCCCAACACAAAGCTGTCATGCCGCCTCACCCCAATATATGTGGGTGGAGGTGTATTCCACAATACCACAATCCCTACACAAAGCGGTCCTACCGCCTCACCCCAATATATACGGGTGGAGGTGTATTCCACAATACCACAATCCCTACACAAAGCGGTCCGACCGCCTCACCCCAATATATATGGGTGGAGGTGTATTCCACAATACCACAATTCCTACACAAAGCGGTCATGCTGCCTCACCCCAATATATGCGGGTGGAGGTATATTCCACAATATCACAATCCCTACACAAAGCGGTCTTACCGCCTCACCCCAATATAGGCAGGTGGAGGTATATCACAATACCACAATCCCTACACAAAGCGGTCATACCGCCTCACCCCAATATATGCGGGTGGAGGTGTATTCCACAATACCACAATCCCTACACAAAGCGGTCCTACCGCCTCACCCCAATATACGCAGGTGGAGGTGTATCACAATACCACAATCCCTACACAAAGCGGTCATACCGCCTCACCCCAATATATGCGGGTGGAGGTGTATTCCATAATACAACAATCTCTACACAAAGTGGTCCTGCCGCCTTACCCCAATATATACAGGTGGAGGTGTATTCCACAATCACAATACCATATATAAACTCAAAGCAACATAGTTTGTCATTACATTTAACATCATAATTACTCATATCATTGGAATACTTCATGTTCATGCTTATCATGGAGAAACACAACTCATTACATTAGCGCATGTATGGTAAATCAATAATTTGATTTCAATGGCACATGGGCCCAATTCCTTTTTTTAAGGTTCATCATCATTTAACAAAGGACATCTCATTATTCACTCCCTTGACCTCTTGAGGTCATTATCTAGGTTCATGACTCTTGGGGACTTAACAATCAAAGTCATTTACATACATTATTTCAGAAGCATACAACTATAGTTGAAACCATTGGGACATACAACACTTCGAAATTCTCATTTAGGCAACGATCACATTTCATGTTCATACTATCACTTACTTGTACTTGTCATGGGTGATCATAGAACATTAAGAGCATTTAGAACATTTAGGAACATCATAATCTTTACTCGCAAGAACGTAGGGGCTTATAACACATTGAAAACAAAAGTACAAATACGTGCATCTCATAACCTTTCACACCCTATATCACTTAATCCGTACTTTCAACCACTTACAATATTATTATTTTATTGGCTCTCTTGGCCATACATATGATTCTCCTTTCATGGCACAATGGCCGTATTTCATATTTCACACTTTCATATCTTTCCTTACATGGATCATCATCCTAAATATCAACATATACAATATTCCGAAAATCACAACTTTAGATTAATTAGTAATGAAGACTTTAAACACAATGGATTTCTTTCCGAGAAATGGAGTAAAATGATTGGCAATCGAAGCACAAGTTAAAATCATAAACAAGTAACATATTGTTTCTTCTTGAATTACCTTTTCCCCAAAAGGACAATACACAATTTTCACTCACGAATATGTAAGAATGCAAAACACATTGAAAATACTCACTAAACATAGCATTAGCTAAAACAGCCACATATGGGCATCACTTGAGTTCATAAGCTTTTAGGCAATTCTATTTTCAAAGTTAATTTTAGAATAGTTGAATCAAAGCTCATTTCATAAACTTTCTCACATCATCTCATTTCATGGGCACCATTGGCCACAAGTATAACTTTCACTCTTGGTACATTGGCCACACTTTATATCCCCAATTCACTTATTTCACTTCCAACCATCTTTGTAGGTTATCAACAATAAGACATTTCAATCAATACTTTAGGTAAACATATGAGCAATTAAGAGTCTTAAGCATTTTGAGTTTTCTCACACAATTTGACATCATAACCTTCCTTTGAAACACCACTATCACTACTAGAAATTTGGCAAAAACCGACCACGGTCGACCGATTTGGTTGGTTAAAAAACCGGCCAAAAAACCGACCAAAGTTGGTCGATTTTTCAAAATATTTTATTTTTTAATTTTTTTTTACGAAACCGACCAACTTTGGTCAGTTTTCTTTGGCGCAAAAATGCGAACAAACTATTTTTGAGTTCGGCAAAATTTATTTTTCAAGAAACCGATCAACTTTGGTCTGTTCATTTAAAATAAATTAAAATTAATATTAAAAAACCGACCGAAATCGGTCGGTTAATTCGGCCGGTCATTTCAAAAAACCGACCGAATTCGGTCGGTAATTTTATTTTTTAATAAAACTTTAGTGCGAAAATACAATTAAAGAGTATAAATGAAATAAAAGACAATCTTAAAATAAAATGCACTAATGGTCTAGTGGTAGAATAATATCCTGCCACAGTACAGAGCCCGGTTCGATTCCCAGATGGTGCATTTTTAATTACATAATTAAAATACCGACCAACTTTGATCGATTTTTTTGGCATTTTTTTTTTGAATTTAATGGCCAATCAAAGTTGGTCGGTACGCCCTTCCGACCTTCAAAATACCAACCACATGTTAATGGTCACGTTTTGGATGGTTATTGGTCATTACCGATCAACTTTGGTTGGTTTTTTTGGATGATTTTTCCTGAATTTCTAGTAGTGACTCAAAGATATAGCATTTTAATACATATATCATTCTTGAGCACATTCCCAAAAGATAACATAATGTGATAGGAATATTCGAAACATGTTTTGAATACATAATTCTCGGCACTTTACTTATTTGGGACATTCAAATTTATTGGGAACAACCCAGAACATAGAATAAGGTACTTGAGACATCCATACTTGAAACTTACGGGAACATCATTGAATTCAATTCTAAGAAGGAAGTTTAGCCAACATACCTCGCTTTGAGCTTTCCTTAAATTACTACAACGTCCCAAAAATTCTAGCAATCCCAATCTATTTTGAGACATAACAAAATTGAACCATAATTAGGAAGATATCCATGGTCTCAACTCATTTGAGCATTTTATCAAATACTAGGCGTGCAAATTTAACTACAAGGTTCTTCTACAAGATTTTCTTCACTCTACAACCCAATATTTACTTATTTGAGCTCAACAATCTGTCCACAAACCTTATTAGTACAAGCATATATAAATAATACTCTTACACCCAAGAATCATACTCTCAATCAACCATCTTTTACCCAAATTCAAATTTGAAAACTAGGGTATGGAACCTTAAGATCTTGTGAGATTTCCTTGTTAGATTTCAAAGCTTGGGCAAGATCTTGATGAACAAAATACTTCATCTACTTTCTCTCTCTAGAACACTGTCACTTCTCTATAAAAAACCTTAGATAATTTTCCCAAAATAATCCCTAAAGCCTACTTATCAAAATGGGGTGGGGTTATGAAAATAGAAAAATTAACCCTCTGAAATCAGGACTGCGGTCGCATAATGGACCGCAGAATGGATATGCGGGTCGTAAAATGCACCGCACAATTGGTGCCAAAAATTGGGCTGTACTGGTCTATTTTGCGACCAGTTTGCGGTCGCAGAAGCACTTTTGCGATCGCATAATAATTCTGCAATCGCATAATAATTATGCGATCGCAAAATCTCATTTTTCTAGACTTTGGTAATTTGGTCATAACTTCTTATAGGAGTGTCCAAATGACAAACGGTTTAAAGAGTTGGAAACTAGACTCAAAGATCTTTAATGTGATAGGTAGATCATCTACTAGTTTGGTAGCGGCATGCATTTGAAGTAGGATCTTGTGTGAACTCACTTAAAACTTTATCCCATTATAAAATTTTCAACTTCTCTTAGCCTTGGGGCTCTTCTTAGACCATAAATCATTCTTAATGCACATCATACATATATTATCATGATCAATTGATATCATTCATATAATAGTCCTTGTCTACACACAAAATAATATAATTAGCGTACATCAACTTTCTTAATAGCGCTTAAGTACTTCGAAATTTTTCGGGGTGTTACAGAAAATCCTTCCCACTCATTTAAAATATGCTTTTCTTGAAACTAACAATTTTTCTGTGATTATTTCTGCTGACTTGACAGGTACACGAGCGAAAACTGGTGGAGCTACTGAAAAAGCACAGGAAAGCCATGGGCTGGAGTATAGCTGACACTCAAGGAATCAGTCCGGCCATTTGCATACATAAAATTCTGTTGGAAGAAAATAGCAAGCCAATGGTGCAGTCCCAACGCAAGATGAACAAATATTTGGAGGAGGTAGATGCGGGAGTGATTTTTCCTATCTCTGATAGCCAGTGGATTGGTCCAGTATAAGTTGTACCTAAGAAGGGGGGCATGACAGTAGTGAAAAATGAATATAATGAATTGATCCCCACCAGAACAGTCACTGGGTGGAGAATGTGCATTGATTATAGAAGGCTGAATGATTCAACAAGGAAGGATCACTTCCCACTCCCCTTTATTGATCAAATGCTCGAGAAAGTGGCTGGACATGGATGTTACTGCTTCTTGGATGGGTACTCAGGATACAATCAGATACTCATTGACCCAAAAGATGTTGAGAAGACCATATTTACTTGCCCGTGTCTATATTCTCTGATTTAAACGGAAAGTGTCTAGAAGTATTCATAAATGATTCACCCACTTTGATGATGACTTTGAGGACTGCTTGAAGAATTTGGAGCTCGTGCTTGAACGCTGTGAAGCCACGCACTCGACCTTAACTGGGAGAAGTGTCATTTCATGGTGAAAGAGGGAATTGTCTTGGGCCACAAAGTGACTGTACAAGGATTGAAGTAGATAGAGCTAAGGTTGATGTAATTTCTAGGATCCCTCTACTGACTTCTGTGAAGAGCATAAGGAGTTTCTTAGGACATGCTGGATTCTATAGGAGGTTCATCAAAATCTTTTCCAGCATTACCAAACTGTTGACTGCATTGCTAGCGAAAGATGTTAAGTTTGTTTTCAATATAGAGTGCTTAAGAGCATTCGAATTGATAAAGGAAAAGCTTGTAAGTGCTCCTATTATGGTGACACATGATTGGAGCCAGCCATTTGAGATAATGTATGATGCCAGTGATGCAGTTGTGGGTGCAGTTCTGGGGGAAAAGAAAAGATAAAATTTTTAGGCTCATCTACTATGAAAGCAGGACGTTGAATGACGCTCAAGTCAACTATGCCACCACTGAAAAAGAGTTCTTTGTTGTGGTCTTTGCTTTTGACAAGTTTAGATCATATCTGGTGGGGAGCAAAGTGATTGTACATACGGATCAGTCAACCTTGAAATATCTGTTGAGTAAGAAGGAGTCAAAGTCGTGTCTGATATGGTGGGTGCGGTTGCTCCAAGAGTTTGACTTAGAGATCAAAGATAGGAAGGAATAGAAAATTAGGTCGCCGATCATCTACCTTGACTTGAGAGATATCCGGTTGAAAGAGTTGAAATAAGGGAAGAATTCCCTGATTAGTAGATTTTCTCCATTGTTGCGGTCTCCGAAAGGCCGCCTTGGTATGCTGATGTAGCCAAATTTTTGGCTAGCAGATGGTTACCTCACGATCTCTCTCATGATCAAAGAAGGAAGCTTCAAGGTGAGGTAAAAAGTTATTTTTGGAATGACCCTTTCTTGTTTAAACTGTGTGCAGATGGTGTGATTCGAAGATGTGTGCCTGAAGGAGAGATGGCAAGCGTTTTGTCTCATTGCCATGATGGAGTAGCTGGAGGACATTATGGTAGAAATCGCACTGCAACAAAGGTCATGGAAGCCGATTTCTATTAGCCTACTTTGTACAAAGACGCACGAGCGTATGTAGCTGCTTATGACAAGTGTCAAAGGGCAGGTAATATTAGCAAGAGGGTCGAAATGCCTCTCAACTCCATTCTGGTATGTGAAATGTTTTACGTGTGGAGAATTGACTTCATGGGTCCATTCCCGTTGTCACATTCTTATGAGTATATCCTAGAAGCCGTTGACTATGTCTCTAAGTGGGTCGAAGCAATCTCTACTAGGACCAATGGTGCTCGGGTGGTGTGTGAGTTCTTATGGGTGATTATCAGCGACAATGGGTCACACTTTGTGAACAAACAGTTTGCTGCACTACTATTCAAGTATAGGTTCACACACAAAACAGGAACCACGTACCATGCCCAAACTAGTGGTAAGTTGAAGTGGATAACCGTGAACTTAAAAGAATTCTTGAAAAGACGGCTAGTGCTTCGCGTAAGGATTGGTCTATAAAGTTGGAGGAAGCTCCATAGGTGTACAGAACTACGTTCAAAACAACCATATGGACTTCACTGTTCAAACTGGTATATGGAAAATTGTGTCACTTACCTGTTGAGATAGAACATAAAGCTTATTGGGCAATTAAGATGCTTAACCTTGATCTTAGTCTTGCAGGTGAACATAGGTTGGCGCAGATGAATGCAATGGAGGAGTTTAGACTGGACGCGTATGAAAATGCACGGATTTTTAAGGAAAAGACTAAAAGGTGGCATAATAGTCGGATTAAGCCAAATGAGTTCCATAAAGGGGACAGAGTCTTACTGTACAATAGTAGACTCACATTGTTCCCTAGAAAATTTAAGTCTACATGGGCGTAGGGTTGTGCATGGATCGGATCAGATCAGATTTAGCACATTTCAGATTCGGATTTCGGATTTTGGATTCTACAAAATGCAATCTGAATCCGATCCAAATTAATATTGGATCGGATCGGATTTTAAAGTTTGGATCGGATTGGATTTTTAGATTTCGGATCGGATTATTATACCTCAAAGTTGCAAACTCATATGTATATTTTCTTTGTAAAGAGGCAATATAGTAAGAAAAATTCATGTTTATGCAATTATGAGAGTACTATGGTGTCAATATAGCTAAATCCAGCAATTGTAAAGGTAATAACTTGGAGAAAGATGTAAAGAAAGTACTGACTATCCGAAATTAAAGTTTAATATTTATACATGCCCTAATAATTTCGGATTTCGGATAGGATCGGGTTACAATTATACCAATCCAAATCCGATCTGAATATCTAAAATTTTAATAAACACGATCCGAAATCCGATTCAAATATCTCAAATCCGAAATCCAAAATTGAGCGGATCGGTTCGGATTACGGATATCCGATCCAAATTTCCCCTTTTTCACTCTCCTCTTAAGACAAATCCTAACCCGCCCCCTCTTTCTCCTCTCCTCTCTGCAACAACAATACAAGCACAATCCCCTGCTCTTCTCCCTTCCCCCTTCCTCAAACGCACTCTCTTCCGCAGACCCCTCAGTCATGCGAGATGTTTTTCCCTTTGTTTCTATTTTTTCTTGTTTGTTTGTAGTAATATTTTTATTATTTTTTTTCTTGTTTCTTTCTTTTTGTTCTCCTTTTCGTTTGGGTTAGAGGTTGAGTTTCACCATGGAGACTGACCATATAGTTTCTAGGAGTGAAATTGGTGTATCCTTAGTCTAGCTAGGTCTAGAATTGCTTTGTGGGAGGTTAGGAACAACTGTGCATGTTAAATGTTTGTGTAAATGCCACAATGAGATTGAGGGTGTAATTTTGTGACCAAGTGTGAGGGTGAAGTCCGAGTAGCCTCTCTTGGTTCGCCGAGTGATTCATTAGCTGATATTTGGCGGTTTGTTTCAGGTGCGATGGCTCCTTCTAAGAAGAGAAAAACTGCAAGTACCTCCACCGGTAGTCAAGCGGGCACATCCCGCTCGTGAGCTTCTGCATCTGCTTGCCTATATGTTCAGAACAAGTTCGTCTCCTGGGAAGCTCTGTCCTAGAGTGTATAATGAATTGGTCAGGCGAGGTATGGGGGTATTCTTCGAAGAACCTGATGAGGCAAATTTAATGATTGTTCGGGAATTCTATGCAAACTGCCCCGAATATGTAGACCATGTTTGCACAGTCCGAAAGAAAAGAGTGGACTTATCCAAGGAGGCCATCCAAAGGGCCTATTACTTGCCAGAATACGTGGAAGACCCTGATACAGGTGACTACTATGTCACGCATAGTGGAAAACCATACCTGTTGCGCCTGTTCTTTGCAACCATTTATGTACCTGGGAAGGAGGTAGTGTGGCTAAAGGAAGGGCACAAATTTCACTCGGCTTCGCTTACTTTTGAAGGGAAGTGCTGGCTATACATTATTAATAACCGCTTGCTGCCTTCAGGCAACACCACTGAGGTGAATGGTCCTCGGGCTGCTTTGATTTGGTGCTTTTATCAATGGCCACGATTTTGATGTGGCTCAGGTCATTCAAGACGATATGACCATTCATTGTCTTATGCAGAGGTAAGTGTTCTTTTTCCCATCATTAGTCACTCAGTTATGTTGTGAGGCACGGGTATCGGAAAATAGGTCCACGGTTGGGAAAGTCAAGCACGAACAAAAATTTCGGGCGGATAAAGTTGTAATTGGGAAGGAACCTGTTGGGCCTGCTAAGGTGGATAGTGAGGAATCTGATGCGCCCGATGAGGTCAATGAGGTGCACGGTGAGGATGTCGTTGCATCTCCACCGCATGAGTAGGGTGTTGGGGAACCTTCAGGCGGCGGATGGGACACAAGAATGAGCGCTTTAGAACAAGAGATGGCATGCATTTGGGAGCTTGAGTCAATGATTTGGGAGCTTGAGTGAACTCTCTTGCTACACAAAATGCCAAATCTGAGAAGAAAATGATGTCATGGATGCGTGCACTTGGACGGGCTTGTCATTTGGACCTTGGCACCGTCTCCGACACGGAATGACTTGATAAGGGGAGTTTTCTTCACCTTTGAATTTTTCTTTGTGTGTCATGGGGACATGCCACCATTTAAAGTGTGGGGTTGGAGATATTTGTATGCATGTATAGGAGTTTTCATTTTGGTAGTTGTAGTTTTATTTTGGTTAGTTATTGTAGTTAGAGATAGAAAATAATTGGAAAAAAAACATTTGAAAAGTTTCGTCTTTTCCCGATGATGGATATCAGTCGACAGGTTTCTTGAGGGATTAAAGTCGAAAGAAAAAGACAAAAAGATTTTCTTTTGTAGGTCGTGTATTAATTCCCCTTGGTTTTTCTTTGTGCCGCGGTTCTTTTCTAAGGGTTTTGATTGAACCGGGTATAGTTAGTTTTTATTTTTGTTAGGAGTAGGAAACCTTGGGCTATGATTTGAATGGAGGCAATATCTCTCGACTCTATTATGCCTTGAGAATAGTGAGTGCTTTAGTTGTGACGCTTAGGCTCAGTTTTTGACTCTTATATAAGTACCTTAAATTGTATAATCTTAACTCTGCTTAACTGCTTTAACTAGAGTGTCTTGATAGTCCAATCTGGAGTGAGTTATGTGCCATGTGTGTATGAGGTTTTGTATTATTCATTGCATGACGTTTGATGTCTAAAACTTGCTCCGTGTATTTGCAAAGCAAAATGGTAGTTTTATTCAGTCTTGAAAGTGATATAGACATTTCTCTGTTAAGCCAGTTATATGCTATTACCTACCTGATTGTTATGTATCTTAGTTAACCTCTTTTGAGCCTGTAATCTTGTTTCTTTGGCAACCACATTACAAGCCCTACCCAATTGTTTGAATTGTCCATCTATTAAAACCTTTTACCTCCCGTGAGCACTTGAATATTTTATGAACTTTGTAAAATTTAAAGTGGGGGTGTTGGTTTGGCTTTTGAGTAGAACCAACAAAATAGGAGAAAGGTGCAATGTTTTGAAAAATAAAAGAGTAAGGGCAACTTGAATTGAAAAAAGAAGAAGAAATAATTGTATGATTGTGAAAAATATTCCTTGATAGTGGTAACTCTTAATGTATTTGTGCTTAAAGAAATGGGAGTTGATGTATAATGATGTGAAGGTGGAGTTATGGTTTGACATTAGTGTGGGGTTTTGAATTGTAAAAATGTTTGTATTAAAAATGCTAAGGGAGGTGTAGTCACTCTGATATTTAAATGTATCTTACCCGTCCCGCAACCTACATTACAACCAGTTAAAGTCCTATTTGATCCTTGACTGAATGAACTCAATAAGTGGAATGGTACACTATGGGCAAGCCTATAGTTCATCTTTTGTGGCATATGAATGTTGTTTCTGAGAGTGAGTGAATCCTTTCTATTTAGAGTTCCGAATTGTTCTTAATGTCTATTGTGTGTGGAACTACTCTCTATTATTTTGTGAGGGCACTTGATTCACGAAAGAAAAGTAATGCTTTACCTATGTGTTATAGTAAGTGAGCGGGTTATAAATAATGTGTGGTGCTCTTGAGTCAAA
This sequence comes from Nicotiana tomentosiformis, assembly GCF_000390325.3. NCBI lineage: Eukaryota > Viridiplantae > Streptophyta > Magnoliopsida > Solanales > Solanaceae > Nicotiana > Nicotiana tomentosiformis. The sequence continues at coordinate 76,175,673 of NC_090822.1, read as the reverse complement.
TCTTGAGGTTAAGATGTTACGATATTGTACTTAGTTTGTTTTAAAGAGTCTTGGTGTGATGGGTCATGAGAGTTGTTGAAAAATGTCATATTTTATGTGAAGTGTAGTTTGATTGCTCGAGGACGAGCAATGGTTTAAGTGTGGGGTGTTGATGGTAGGCTATAATTACATATTTTGGTCACTAAGTTCACTGCACTTTACTAGTGTTTGAGATTTAAATGGTATTGTTTTGCACTGAGTGTGTGTTTTGTGTTATGTAGGAGCGATTCTGAGTTATGAAGAGGTTGTGAAGCTAATTTGAGCTAGTTTAGAGCTTTGAAGTCTGAGTAAAAGCCCAAGGATTAAGTCAGGATTGTGTTCGGGGATCAACGGACGAATAGTGCACTTAATGGGAGAAACAAAGAGTTGATCAGGAGGCTATACCAGATGTGCGACCGCGCATGAGACCCCCTCCAGCACGCACTTAAGCGCGCAAGTATCGTAGTGCGCTGCCAGAGGTGCGCGGTCACACCTCCAGGTGCGCGACCGCGCACGTCCATTTCCAGAAACTTTACCCAGGCCTATTTTTGTAATTTCAGAGGCGCCTTCTTTTGACCTATATGAAGCCTAGATCGTCTAAAAACCGTTATCTCATATTTTAGAAACTTTTGGGGAGAGAAGAAGGCAAGAAAATAACGGAGACTCAAAATACTTCATCCAATTCATTCAATACGGAAGTTTGTTTGATTTTGGGAATTGTAATGTCTTCTTGTTCTTCTAATACTCTTGTGATGAATAACTTCTCCATTATGGAGTAATCTTCCTTAGGGTTTTTGACGGATATTGTGATTGGCTAGTGTTTTGGGGCTTCACTTTCTGTTAATTGCACGAATTCGTTGAATGGGTATTAATTGAATTACAAAGCCAATTGTGGTTTTACTTTAATCGAAAGAGAAGTGTTGCTGCAATTCGCATTGTGTTATCTTGTTACGCCTCTCTTAGGTAATCGAAAGAGCTTAGAGAGTTATCAATTGACCCAATTTAGAAGAATAGTCAAGAGACGTTATTTGAAAGATTTTTCATTCACTGTATATTTGCATATGTTCTTCGAACCTGTCATTAGGTTGGTTAACGGAACTCTCATTCATTCGGAAGAAGAATTTGTATCCGTAAGATAGCCTAATCATCTGTTGAAATCGTAAGAGTCAATAGAAGTTAAGAGTGAACTTAGCACGGTGTTACCCGAAATAATAGTTGATCACATATCTTGTCACAACCCTTACTTCTCACCTTGATATTCAATCGTTGCTACTTACTCATTAAATTTCTATTATTTTCTCACAATCGATAATTTTAGTTTCTTATTATTAGTTGATAATAATATAAATCAAAGGTTTATTTTTTGGATAGTGTTAAGCTGAAGATTTATTAGAACGTTATTTAAATCAATCCATGTGGAGACGATTTAATACTATACTTTCTTTGACTAGCGAGCTTAAGTTGTATACACCGGTTTTGCGCTCGCCAATATGCTTGACTCAACTAAAACTTTAGATAAAGTAATTTATAAATTTAAGATCACCACATATGCACATACCAATTTTTGTTTTTTAAGGGGAAAAAGGAAGAAGAGGACGAAAGAAGAAAGTCCTCCTCCCAATTACCCACGCCCTTTTGTTCTTTTTTTCTTTATGGCTATACTATTATAATAAGATTTTCAACCATCTTGAAATTAAATATAAATGAAAATGAAAGAAAAACAGATACGACAACTTTAGTCCATCGAGATCAGAGTCAAAACTAGTTGAAGGAAATGGAAGAAAACTAACTATATATTGACCAATTTGGATGGGTTCTGAAGAATTCCAACCTTTTCTTCGACGTTTTCATGATGCAAATTCTGGAGTTGCTGCTAAATTTTTCCTTGCGCCCATTTGCTTGATTGCCAAAATATTTCACGAGTAGGCCATGGAATTAACACAAAATACTGAAATACTCCATGCGGTCCACAATAAGTGATTTTTTGGCTGTTTTCACACAGATTAACAATTCTACCTTTTAACATTAATTAGCAATGAAATTGACCATATTAACCATTACTATCTCTTCACATAAACACTCCTATCACATACTCCAACAATATTTACTCCAAGGGCAATGTAGGAAAAAAATAATTAATTCATTCTTGAAATTTAAAAAATCACTTATTTTGGACCACAAAAAAAGAACAAAAAAATTATTTATTATGAATCGGAGGGAGTAATATATTGCGGGTAATCACATTCATGATTCATAACAATGTATTAAATGCTTCTATAAAATGGAAAGAGTGGATTAGTGGAAGTAGTAACGGCTAAACCATTCATGAATCATAATGATGGATTATAATCTAAAATGGAAAGAATGCAATTTGTATTATCCAAATGGAAGAAGACACGTTAAGGCTTCGTCAATAAGCCGCCTTTTCGGTTCTCAATGAAAACGTATGGCATTTGTTAGTTAATTAATGAGTTAAAATGTTAAAATAGGAGAAAAATCCAAAAAAGGGAGAAAAAAGATAAATATAATTCTTAACTTTTAAGAGTTGTCACATCATCTTTTCTATTCCCTCAATTTTATATATATATATATATATATATATATATATATATATATATATATGCTTAACTTGTTTTTATTCCGCCGATCTATTTTAAGCTGTTTTGATAAAGAAATAGATATTGAGCCCAACTCAACCCTAAAAACTAGTTCATGAGGTGATGACTGCCCAAACCATATAAGGAAAATACAGAAACTACGTTTCCCGCTGATGTGGGATACTACCCCGGGCCCGCACGCCCAAGACTGAGCATGGACAAATAAGATGGGTGCCCAACATCGGATAAATAATAAATTGAAATGGGCCTCGCTCTAATATCATGCTAAAATCGAAAGGGAGGCGATGACCAAAATGTGGGAGAATTTCTCACCCATTTCTCATATCAAACTATCTATTTATACAAGAGGAAAAGGAAAAGAAACAAGATTCCATTCGTCTGCGTGCCTCCCTTTTGATTTTAGCATGTTTGTTTCTCATTATAACTGGCTCTCCTGTAGTGCCGAATCCAAGATTTCGAGCGGATTATGTTTTTTGAATATGTGTCAATTATATATATTCCGAGATAGACATAGTAGGTTTGAGTTTCTAATATTCAATTCATGTGATGAGATATAAACAACAAACAAGAAGCTGATTCAGCTCTTTTGCCTACGTAATATATCTTCTTTTCTTCTCATTTTATTCTTAGCATAAAATTAATTTGACTTGGTATGAAATTTCCTTTATTTGTTCAAATTTCAAGAATTATATGAAGCAAGAAAAAAAGGTTGGTTCTTAGGCTGCTAGAGAGGCATACATTTGTGTGTGATCTATCATCATCCAAAAATATACACTTTAAATCAAGATCTAAATTTTGACTTTTAGAAATAAAGAATGTACCTGTATTGGCAAAATTTGGCATTGTCGCGTGGAATAGCAAAACGGTGACACGCGGTGGAAGCAACTTCGGACCTATGAGCATGTAAGTCAAGATCTGTGAGCAGAGGAACCATGACCGGGACAACTTATTCAATTCGAAACAAGAGCTGCCGGAAGAGCACGCACCCAGAGAAGATCAAATATTTTCGGTGTCCAACTCAATTGTAGTCTTCGTCTGTTACGCAACCACAGTAATCGTTGGAGAGGATCTCGCCAGCCGCATAGCCAGTGTGTAAGCTAGGAATTCAGAACAGTCTTATCTCCTTTAGGATATAAATACCTTATTCTATTCATTCGTAAAACACATCTTACTACAAATAACATTTTACGATCATTCATTATGTTCTTATCTAGTTTATTAGCAAGATTCTCTCTCTTTCTTACTTTAAGATTGTACTCAATTTCTTACACAGACACTTCAGAAGCCAACAGTCATTAAGATTTCTCTTATCTTAATCTTTATTTTATTTATCATAATTATTCTTAGATTTACTGTACTTGCTTTGAATTAATTTTTTTGCTAGTGACCTTTAAATATAAATTTAAGTATTTATTCTAAAATCAATTTTTAGGTTAAATAGTTGGGCGCCCACCATGAGATCCGCTACGACACTGAAGCAACCCATGGCATACTCTAGAAAAAGCTTGAACGACTTTGAGTAAGAGAATACATGTACCCAAAACCAATATAGGTGGGTAGGTAGAGAATACCTAGGGGTGCGATACATGCAAAAAACTAATTAAGACCAAAAGAGATGAAGGCCAAAGCATTGACTGAAGAGTGGGAAAAGAGATTCGCCTTTGACTTCTTCTTTACCTACTGAGCATTTGATCTAAAGTCGCAATGCTTCTTTTTAATTTTCTGTTATACTCACTCGTTGATTATTTATTTAAGGAAACACTATGCATGGGATCAATAACCACCCGTGGACCCAACCGCTCAACTAGCGGAACAAACTGGAGGAACACAGACCCCCAAATGATCAATCAACTGGGACCTTACCATCTCGTTCAAAGGAAAACTCCCATGCAAGATCTACCAGCAGGGGTAATGAACGACGTAGACTAGAGGAGACGGTGAAAGATCTCATGATACAGCAACAACAACAACTGAATGCCCAGGTAGAAGAGGCGTTAAGGTACTTGACAACCTTTGCAACTATTGCAACACCAATCCTGTCTCTGAGGGTTCATATCGACTAGGAAACCCCAACTCAAAAACAATAATTACGGCGGGGGGGGGGGGGTGGACTTCTGAATGATATAGAGGTCTGGGGTTCAGGCATGTCTAAAAATGCTGAGGAGGATGAAAGATAGCCTACAACAGATATGCATCAAAACATCAAATGACATGTATCGTAGATACAACACGAAGCTCCTCGTGTTCCGAATAGAAAAAGATATTTTCACACTCCCCGAATTTGGCAATAGGTATGTAAAAGAATACAACCATCATCCAAAAATAATTCGCAAGCCAGAAGACCCTAGACACCAAGACTTCAAAGTTCGGTACGAGTCCTATTTAGGACCCTTGTATCGAGAAAGTTATCGGAGGCATATGCCGAATCAAGAAGATAGAGGCTCTAGACAAAGCATTAATATTGCACCACACCGAGCAGTAAATGAGCTGGAGGCACCAAAAATCAGTGATTATCACCACATGCCAAATCTAGTCGACTACAGCTTCAACGTCAATACCTCATAATTGGTAGCGGTACTCAAAGATATGGAAAAAAGGTGAGCTTGTCAAAGGAAACAAGGACAGACCCAAGCAAACAAAGTCAAGAATTCTGGTGTGAATTTCACGACGATCAGGTTCACAAGACCGTTGATTGTAGAGTCCTTCAAAATGAAATAGACTGTCTTCTCAAATAAGAGGGGAATAAATCGTATATGAAAAAAATAGGTAAAGAGAGCCACCACGGGTCTCGTCGTCGATAAGAATAGTCAACGTGTAGCACCCCGTAAAATTTTGAAATACTTAAGCGCATTTAAGAAAGTTGATGTGTACTAATTATATTATTTTGTGTGCATACAGGGACTATTAATATGATGAATATTAATTAAATATGATAATAAGTGTACGAGGTATATTTTAAGTGATATATGGCATAAGGAGAGCCCTCGGGATAAATCAAGTTGGAAATTACATGATAGACTAAAGTTTCAAATGAGTACGCATAAGATATAACTTTGGACAAGAATATATAAATATATATAAGTTGTTATGTGATGTAAAACCTATAAAATGAACTATCTTTGAGTCTAGTTTCTAACGCTTCAAACCTTTTGTTATTTGGACATTCCTACAAGAAGTTATGATCAAATTACCAAAGGCTAGCAGAGGAGTGAACTGCGGATGCGAAGCATCCGGGGCCGCCTCCGAAAGAAAGGCTGGCAGTGAAGTGCTACCATAGTATCCAGGTCCACATATGAGCTTCTAATAGGAGTGAATTGGGGATGCGAAGCATGCGAGGCCGCGTCCGATATACAAGAGGGAGAGGAGAGTATTTTGAGTATTAGGGGTTAGGGTTCTTGAGGTGAAGGGGCGATTTTAAGCTCAAATCAAGTCCAATCAACCAAGGTAAGTTGTTAATGATGTTTTGGGTTGATTCTTACTCAATATACATGATTTCTAACATCATTCTTACATCCAAATGCTAGATTTCATCATCAAATCCTCAAGAATACTAAAATCACCAAAATTGTGGTTTTTCAAGATTGAGCTACTAGAGGTAATTTCAATGCTCCAAACTCGTTTATTATAAGTATTTAGAAGTATTTGAAGCATTTGTTATAAGTTTTAATGGTTGAAATATTGGATTATATAACTTCTTATCGTTTTATACCAAATATTGATGCATTATTTTTTTTTATAAAGTTTGTCCCAAGAACTTAAGTTAGAGAGAGTCTATGACACTTATTGAGTACCGCTATGGTGTACTCATCCCTTAGGGTCCCCCCTCAGGGTCCCACATAATTTATATATTTCAGGATGAGGTATGATACGTGGCATGCGGTCAGGCTAGGATGACTCTCTTTCCGGGGTATTATGAAGCACCACTTTTATTTCATGGTAGTTATCATCTATATTCTGATTTTCTCTTTTGTTGGAATTACTCCAAGTGTTGGTTCTGTTCTTTGGTGTAGAGGCTCCATAGATAGTTGTGTTGGATTGTAAAAAAATAGGATTGTGGACGTCATGCATAAAGGAATAATCATTTAATTTGATTATATCATTTTTATGAAAAGTTTCATGTATTATTTTGGAAATGAAATATTTGTTGTGACTTGATTTGAAAATGTATAAGATTTTCAATTGGCTTCTGCAATTATACTTGGTCTTGACGTATAAGTTGGTTCACTCGGGTCGGGTACCGGTCACACAGATTTGAGTCGTGATAAACTTGGTATCAGAGTACTAGGTTCTAAGTCGATCCTACGAAGTCTATGGAGCCGTGTCAAGTAGAGTCCCTCTTATCGGTGTGTTGCCGACCACACTTATATTGGGAAGGCTACAATGACCTAGGGTGTTTCACTTCATACTCCAGATCGTGCGTTTGTGCCTGAAGTGAGAGTACAAATTCTCGATCGTATTAATTACCTGTAGTGGAAGATATAGAAGTGAGGAGAATAAAGCTCAAGGTTCAAGTTATAATACAAAATTTTTGGGCTAATAGCCCGAAAGTGTCAGATTTGTTCAAATGGAAAGATAAGTCGAGAATGGATTGGGACTGATATAGTCAATACGTATGACTTTGGTGAATAAGAATTTTCAAATAAATATTGATAGCTCGTGGAAAAGAGATTGAGATTTCGATGTTATCTAGTATTGTCAGAATAGAGCCAGGGCGTACAAAAGATTATATTAGAGGAGGTGAAAGAGGGAACCTCAAAAGAGTAAGGCCCTAATCTAGAATTTAGATTTTTAGTCAAGATGTTAAAACGATCGGTCACTGTGACTGTCACCACTAATGAGTACGACAAAGGTACAAAGAATAAAACATAATAATTCAAAGATAAATGGGAAGTTTGTATCTCAAATTATCATGATGAGATGTCGAGGATTGATAAAAAATTGAATTGGTAAGAGAATGTGAATCAACCAAGTTTGTAGAAATCACATTGTGACTTATAAGAATGAGGGCTTATTTGGGATAATATCAAGAATAATCAAAAACATCTAAAAAAAGGGGGAGGGGAGGGGGGGGAGGGTGTAAGGAAACCCTTAAGACTTTTAGAAAGTGGACAAGTCAAGATACAAGAGATGATTCGTACTCTCGCTATGTATTGGGAGACTCTCGGCATAACGAAGTTTTCATTATGGTAATGTCACATGTAAGGAAGTAAATTGTAGAAGTAAAGTGTCACGTATGGGCACAAATTCAGGGTATTCGAAGCATATCATTAGTATGAGAATGGTAGGTGAACTTTGAATGTCTCACAGTTAACGAATGAGATACTAACAGATACTAACATTCAATGATGCATACCAATGTATGCGTGGATGAGATAGGTGGACTTAAATGGGTAAGTAAGTAAAATTAAGGCATGATATACACAAAGGTGTACCTTGAAAAGGTACAAGAAGCAACATAGGTTACCAGAGAAGGTAAAATGATATGGAATGACAACCTTGGGTTTGACACTTTGACTAGTTAAGATTCGTCCTTTTGAACTTGTGGGAATTGAGAATTTTTAAATGTAAGCTCCAAAGTACTTATGCATGTGTCAAGTGGAATTAGGATTTGATGGAACCTTATGAATTATGAGAAACGAACGTTTGAAATAATATATGAGGCAAAGTAATCATTTATGACAAGTTGTCAATACTATATATGTTGTGGGAACTGGGCTCCAAACTATAAGAGTTTACTTTTATCTTTCTCAGAGCAATCTGATCGCTTAAGGCCCAAGAGCTTGAAAATGGTAATGGTATATGTGGGATTTGAGAGGTTACAAGTGTCCAAATGTTATAGAGTGATGCATTAGGAATCCCTAACATATTATGCATGGGGATAGGATTGAAGATACTATGGAGGTACAAAAGAAATTACCGTACGATAATCGGGTACCCACGAACTAGATTTTATGAATAATGAAAAACATACAAGTACTTATATTAATTGCATGAAGCATGATGATGTAAATATGGGATATTAACTATAGCTAAAAAAATAATTGTTAGGATGATGACATGAAGATGGATTGTACGCTTCTTACATATAGCATTCTGAAAATGGTGTATGTTATGAAAAATTGTATGAATGTTATATGGGTTTAGTATGAAGGAGTCGTACTTGTTAAAATACATAAGAATGGACTGCGAGGTGTAACGTAGCCGTACTTGCTAGAAAGGTATTTCAGCATGGATTGAAGAGTGTAGTGTCAGAAAAGGGTTTCTGAAGATAAAACGAACTTGAAAGGTGATATGCTAACCATATTATTGTTGTAAGAGCAGAAAATGATGATACTTAGCAACATGAATTTTGGTTAGAAGTATCATGATACTTTAGTATGGAAAGGAACAAGGAAATCTTTAACGAGAATAACCATTATATCCTATTTTGAAAACAAAAAGCAATACAAATGTGATGACGAAATAAAGTTGGGTTTGATGAAAAAATAAATGGTGAAATGAAATTTCGAGTTCGAGAATAAAAATATTTGTAGCAGCATGTGAGCATGTATATGATTAGATGTAAGTTTACCTATGAGGTAAGAATTTAATGAAGTCTTGGAGTGTTAGGTTCGAGCTTAAGAATTGGGTTTTACGCTTACGTGGGGAAGCGTCAGTGCAGGTAAGAGTAACCTTAAACGTGATGATTAGAAAAAAGAGAAGTTTTATTCACAAAAGGCAGATTAAGGAAAAAAATATCTCCGGTAAGATTTATGATGAAATGAGTAAAGTTGTCGTATAGTGTTAGTATGGGGATCACATACTTATCACGAGCAATAATTACAGTATTCAATATTGGGATTATTAAAAGATACTATCTAATAGCCAAATATTTAATGGGCTACTTGAATAGATTCTTATAACTTTGGAGCATGTGTCACATGACTTAAATTCAAGCAATGACGAAAATAAGAAAGTACTTTGGTCATATGTTGGACTTAGTTGAACAAATGCATGTTATAAATAAAGATAAAGTATGTGCATGCTTGACATGAAACGAGGCAAGAAAAGATTATATTATGCATATCCCCAAATACGAAATACTCTTACAAACTAAAATAATGTACTCCGGTAAGAATCACGGGGTTAGAAAAGAAAAAGAAACTAAAGGGTGCAAGTATATCCTAATAGTATTGTCACTTGGGAGTTGGAAGCCTACAATCCATGATAATATTCCTATGGTAGGCATACAATATGAATGTATGATAGAAAAATATCACAAAGGACATGGTGGTATCTATGAGTTGGTTAAGATTAAGAGAATAGAAATATGTACCTTGATGTTAAGGAATGAATAGTAAACTTGCGCCACAAGGAGGAAGTGGAATGAATATTTACGTACTGAACTTGTTAGCTATGGTCTTTATCAAATTGAGTTCTAAAGAAAATACAAAAGTTACAAGTGCAAGTGAAGGTGTAAATCACTCACGTGATGTTCGAACCTAAGTAAGATAAATATCTTATTAATCTTTGGAAGGAATAAAAGAACATTCCAAAATAGTTTTGATGATTAGTGAATATTAAAAGTTTTAAGTGGGAAGACTTTTCCTGGAAACAAGATTCATAAAGGACAACAGACTAATTTGAAAGTATTCGTTATAAGAAAATTTTGAGACTACAAGTCGGAATGAACACGTTTTGCAGATACCAAGTGGGAAATATAACTTCGATCTCATAAACTATGAGATATTGCCTTGAGAAAGCTAAGAAATTAAGGGAGCATGATAATCAGTTATTCTTTATCTCAAGAAAAAAAATATTTAGTAAGGAAGTCCAATCACAGAGAGATTTTTGGTTTATTTGAAGATACTTTTGAGGTACAACTTGACGTATACAGGACTAAAGAAAATACATGCATGTATAATTGTAATGTGGGTGCTATGTGTAGTAGCTATTATTGATATTGAATGGTATTCATATACGTTACTAGTTAAAAGTTTCAAATATTCATACTTGATGCACTTGTGGTATATGTACGGCCTAGTAGGGCCAAGATGGTACATTATATTATATATTGTTGGTTGTTGAGCTATATTGCTATTGGTGCCCGTGTGGGGGCTTGTTCTGGATAGGTTAAACCTTTTGGATAGTCCCAATTATAATAGAAACTCTACCAAAATTTTAAAGAATTTGTAAAGGTAGCCAAATTTTGAGGGCCTTAAGTAAGTTGAGATTTTGGAAAGGAAGTATAAGACCCTTATAAAGTTAATAAGTGCATATGCATGGTGGTTGGAGATAAAATGGTGGTAACTCTATGCTTTGAAGTGACTTGCAAAACATTCGAGGACGAATGTTCTTAAGTGGAAAAAAATATAGCACCCCGGATAAAATACTTAAGCGCATTTAAGAAAGTTGATGTGTGATAATTATATTATTTTATGTGCAGACAGGAACTATTAATATGATTGATACTAATTGGATATGATACTAAGTGTACGAGGAGTATTTGAAGTGATATAGGAAATAAGGAGAGCCCTCGAGACAAATCAAGTTGGAAATTACATGGTAGACTAAAGTTTCAAATGAGTTCGCACAAGATATAATTTTGGACGATACTAACTACATATATATAAGGAGTTATATGATAAAAATCCTATAAAATTAAATATCTTTGAGTCTAAATTTTAACGCTTCAAACCGTTTGTTATTTGGACATTCCTACAATAAGTTATGACCAAATTATCAAAGACTGGCAGAGGAGTGAACTGCGCATCCAGGGCCACGTCAGAAAGAAAGGCTGGCAATGAAGTGATACCATAGCATCCAGGTCCACGTCTGAGCTTCGAAGAGGAGTGAACTAGGGATGCGAAGCATCCGAGGCCGCGTCCGAAACCCAGAAATCTGGGCCTATAAATACAAAGTCGGGGGAGGAGAGTATTTTGAGTATTGGGGGTTAGGGTTCTTGTGTTGAAGGGGGATTTTAAGCTCAAATCAAGTCCAATCAACCAATGTAAGTTGTTAATGATATTTTGGGTTGATTCTTAATCAATATATATGAGTTCTAACATCATTCTTGCATCCAAATGCTAGATTTCATCATCAAATCCTCAAGAATACTAAAATCATCAAAGTTGTGATTTTTCAAGATTGAGATACTAGAGGTAATTTCAATTATTCAAGCTTGTTTATTATAAGTAGTTAGAAGTATTTGTTACAAGTTTTAATGGTTGAAAGATTGGAGTATAAAATTTCTTATCGTGTTATACCAAATATTGATGCATTATTTTTTTTATAAAGTTTGTCTCAATAACTTAAGTTAGAGAGAGTCTATGACACTTATTAAGTACCGTTGTGGTGTACTCAGCCCTTAGGACCCCCTCTTGGATCCCCCTTAATTTACATATTTCAGGATGAGTTATGATACGTGGCATGTGGTCAGGGCTAGGATGACTCTCTTTCCGAGGTATTATGAAGCACCACTTTTATTTCGTGGTAGCTATCATGTATATTCTTATTTTCTCTTTTGTTGGAATTACTCCAAGTGTTGGTTCTGTTATTTGGTATAGAGGCTCCATAGATAGTTATGTTGGATTGTAAAAATATAGAATTGTGGACGTCATGCATAAAGGAATAATCATTTAATTTGATTATATTATTTTTATGATAAGTTTCATGTATGATTTTGGAAATGACAAATATTTTGTGACTTGATTTGAAAGTGTATAAGATTTTCAATTGGCTTCCGTAATTATACTTGGTCTTGACAAATAGGTCGGTTCACTCGGATCGGGTAGTGTGCCGGGTGCTGGTCACGCAGATTTGGGTCATGACACAACGTCATGTTTAGAAGAGGAGAAGTAAATGGGGTGACTTTCACAGCAACAAAGAAGTTAGTAAAAGTATCTATCTCACTTGAAAAGCTTGATCGGAAAATATTATATAGAGAAATAATAACTTTTGACGACGAGGATGCGAACGACTTGACCATGTCCCACAATGATGCCCCGGTAATAACTCTATGCATTCTAAACACTAACGACGAGTTTATTGTACTAGGTAGATCGTCAATCACATCATCCAATTGCGGGTGATCGAAGAAATACAGCTCATGCACCAAATCATCCCGAAAGCACGACTGCTCTTGGGGTTCAACAACTCTAGCAAGATGATCAGAGGAGAAGTGATCTTGACAACCTTTGAAGATGGAGTGATCAAAGAAACACCATTCCAAGTAGTAGTTGGATACATGATATGCAACGCCATCCTGGGAGACAATGGATTCACGAGATGGATATAGTCCCATTAACGATACACCAAGTGATTAAGTTCCCACTAAAGTGGGAAATTCAAAAAATCTGAGGAGAACAAAGAACATCACAAAAAGTTAACTCAATTGCTGCACATAGGCTCCCCAAATATGAACCAACCAAATAGCAACTAAAGCATCCAGAATCCCGAAGCGTCAAGGCCCCACCAGCGGCAGCCAAGTCTAGTAATTATCAACTCAAAACCAAAATATTTTTGAATAAGACCGTCGAACTAAAAGAGACTGATGCCTCCAAATCAATATCTAAGGAACTAGAAGAAGTGATCTTTCTTATCGACTTCCCTAAAAAGAAGGTGTATGTGGGCTCAAGACTTAGCCCTGAGCTGAAATGTAAGTTCATTAAATTTTGCCACGCTAATGCATATTATTTTGCTTGGTCACATGCAAACATGGCGGGATTCCCCCTCCCCCCAAAAGTGATAGCCCACAAGCTCAATATAGATCCCAATTACTGGACAGTCAAGCAGAAAAAACACAAGCAAGGATCACACCGGAATGAAGTTACCAATAACAAAATCTCCAAGCTATTGAAAATTGATTTGATAAGGTAAGTCAAGTATTCGAAATAGTTGGCAAGCGCTGTTGTCGCACCCAAAAAGAATGGCAAATGGAAAGTATGTTTCGACTACACTGACTTAAATAAGGTGAGTCCTAAAAATTCTTTTCCTTGCACCATAACGATCAACTCATACATGCCACTACTAGGCATGAACTGCTGAGCTTTTTGGATCCCTATTTTAGATACAATCAAATTAGAATGGACCCAGAAGATCAAGAGAAAACGTCCTTCATAACCGAAAAGGGACTTATTATTATAATATGATGCAATTCGAATTAAAAAAATTGGGAGCAACATATCAGAGTCTAGTCAATACGATGTTCAAAAATTAAATTAAAAAGTTTATGAAATTCTACATTGGCGATATGCTAGTGAAGTCTCTATAGGCGGAGGACCACCTAAAGAAAATATTTACTACCCTTCAAAAGTACAATATGAAGCTGAATCTAGAAAAATATGCTTTGGAGTGGCGTCAGGTAATTCCTAGGTTTCCTAGTATCTAATAGGGGGATAGAGGTTAACCCAGCTCAATCCAAGGCCATTTAAAACATACCTAACATGCTGACCAACAAGAAGTAATTATAAAGATTAACATGCCGAATAGCAGCCCTTGGTCAATTCATCTCTAGGTCATCGAAGTGGTGCCAAAAATTCTTCTTAGTACTAAAAAGCAAAGGAATTTCGAGTGGACCCTGTAATGTCAATAAGCATTGAAGGACTTAAATAATTCTTTGCCAAACCTACCGTTGCTAGCCAAACCCCGAGAAGGAGAATAAGTTTTAATTTACCTTGCTGTGTCCAAAGTTTTGGTAAGTGTGGTGTTGGTACAAAAAGAAAAATGTACGCAATCCCTAATTTATTATGTATGTAAAACACTGGTAGACATTGAAACTAGGTATCATCACTTAGAAAAGTTATCACTAGCACTCATAGTAGCTGCCCGAAAATTAAGACCCTACTTTCAGTGCCATGCTCTTTCTCTAGTTATCACTTTTTATTACGGAGTATCCTACACACGCCGAAACTCTCGGGACGGCTTTCCAAATAGACAGTCGAGTTGAGTGCATATGACATTTCTTATCAACCCGTACTATCATCAAATCACAAGTCCTAGCGAACTTTGTCACATATTTTAGTACGTGTATACTTCTCAAAGCGGAAACGGAAGAGATAATCACTTTCGGGGTGATACTGGGAACCTGGACCCTCTATACGGATGACTCATCCAACGTGAAAAGGCCCGAGCTTAGCATTCTACTTATCACTCCAACTAGGAAAACAGTGTGACGGGCTATTAAATGTCATTCCATAACTAATAATAAAATCGAATATGAGGTTGTTGTTGCAGGATTCGAGTTAGCCCATGGACTCGAGGTTGAACGCATAGAGCTAAAGAATGATTCTCAACTGGTAGTAAACTAAGTGCATGGAACCTACATAGCACAAGAAGACCGCATTTAGCAGCACCTGGACAAAGTTACACAACTCCTAAGTCAGTTTAAGGAATGGAAAGCAAACTAGGTACCTTGAGAAGACAATGAAAACACAGATGCTTTAGCTAATCTTTGATCTACTGCAAATGTCATCAAATTCGAAACCAGCTTAGTCGTGCATTTATTCACCTCTTCCATCGATCAAATCAAAGATGAACTAAACACAACAAATCTAACTTGGGATTGGCGTAATGAATTCATCAGTTATTTACAGAATGGGACCCTGCCCGAGGATTAGAAGGTCGTCTGACAACTCCACATCTGGGTAGCAAGATACTACCTTATCGATAAGGGCTTATATTGAAAGATGTTCACTGGCCCATTAGATAAATGCCTAGGGACCATAGACATGCTATGTAATGTGGAAAGTTAATAAAAGGCATTGTGGCAATTAGGCTAAAACATATCACTTGTCCGAAAAATATTAGCGCTGGGTATTATTGGCCTAGAATGGAGCAAGATGCGGCTAGTTTTGTCAAAAGATGTGACAAGTTCCAACGGTTCGCTCATCAACTACATCAACCAGACGAACCACTCCACTTACCTCATGGCCTCTCTTAAAATAGGGGATGGACATAGTAGGTCCATTACTATAAGCTTCGGGGTAGGTAAAGTTCTTGCTTGTTTTAACTGATTACTTTTTCAAGTAGGTGAAAGCTGGTGCCTTTGTACAAATCGGAGAAAAGTAAGTCATGGACTTTATCCAGAGAAATATAATATGTAGTTTCGGAGTCCCAATAGATATCGCACATGATAACGGACCATAGTTTGTTAGGGCTAAAATAACAAAATTCTTTGATGAATGTCATATCAAAAGGATCACTTTCACTCCATGCCACCTGTGAGAAAATGAAAAAGTTGAGTCCTCTAAGAAATCTTTATTAATAGTTTAAAGAAGAGGTTAGAAGCAGCCAAGGGAAGACGACCATAAGGGTTGCTCGAAGTATTATGATCCTATTGTACAACAACAAAGTCGAACGCATAGGAGACCCCTTTTCCTCTGTGCATGGGTCCAAAGCGCTCATCCTAGTCGAAATATGATAACGAAGCTCTGTTTACTCACACCTCCGAAGAGTCGAACAACGAGGTCGTAGCCATCGACTTAGATCTAATAAAGTCACGGAAGGAAATAGCCTTGATTCAGATGGCAGCATAGAAGCAAAGAATCGAGAAATATTACAATAAAAAGGCGAACCTTTGACACTTCAAAAAGGGGAACTATGTGTTGTGAAATATATTCCCAGCGTCCCAAGAGCCAAACATGGGAAAGCTCGAACACAACTGGGAAGGACCCTACTGGATCGTTGAGATAACAAACAAAAGGTCGTACAAGCTCGAGGATATGGATAGTAAACCCTTGAAGGCAAACTGGAATGTGGCTCACCTCAAATGGTTCTACTTCTAAGGACCATAATGGTTTTACTTCCTTCCCTATGCACGCATTACGAATTTATTTTATTTTATTTTTCACCAATATTTTAGATGACAAGCACTTAGCTATCTCGATCGGAGTGATGACTACATTGACCCTTGACAATATTCTAGAATCACCATAGTTCCATCCAAGGTTAAAATGTCTAACTAAAAGGGCTCCAACACGGTATTCATCTAAAAACTCTCATATGTCCCTTTAGTTCCTTTGTAGGAATAAGACCATCAGGAGAGCAAGTCATGGTAAGACTGAGTGCTTAACAAGGTACTATCGTGCTACGATATCAGTGCCCATGTCTTCATTCTTCAAACTCGAACACTAGAGGATTACACCATATGGAATTGGAGAAATACATAAATCCCTTGAAGATAAAAAGCCACATAAAGAAATGATAAATAAAATTGCAAATTGGAAGATTGGAAGATCAGATGATTGCAAAATTTAACAAGACCTTTAGATAAATCAGGAAAGAGCTATTCTGAAAAATGGCATGCTTGTACGTATGGCCCAGTAGAGGCCATCCTAATTGTTTACCCAGACTCATCCTATATTCTAAGTCAAAAAGTGACTTGATAATATACTTGATCTACCTACCTATCTCAAATGAATAAGAATTCCATTTTCTTTAGGACTTATATTTTATTTTACCTTACCAGCATACATTCAGTAATTTATTTCGGGACAAGCATCTATCTGATCCAAATTCCTTGACCTTTTACGCCTAAGTGAAGATGAAATGTCATCTTCATATATGTCAAATAGACATAAAAAGATCCACTGTTATGCACAAAATTCTAAGTCATGACTAGCAACAATCGCTTCAAAAGCAATGAATGGTAAAAACTTTTAAATTTACGAGACCAAATATAAAGAGGAAATACGAAAAGAATGTTCCTAAGTACGATAAGCATTCAATACAAATGTAAAAAGCGCAACAAGATTCACAAAAAAATATTTCATTTATATATCAAGGGGCCCAAAATCGGGAATTACAAAAAAATGCCTAAGAGGAACCTTAAGGCCTAGAACTAAGATCTAACACCATGATTCTAGGACCAGAGTTTAAAGGTGCATCCAGGTCAGCCGCAACCATATCAACTAGAGGAGCAGAGATTCGAGATGAGAGGTAATCTTCTCTTCTTCACCATATTCACCCTCAAAATCATCCTTATCCGACTCGGTGTTGAGTCCTCGACTATTCGGGGAAGGAAGACCAAGTCACCTTTGAGTATCCCTTGCCTCTGCTTTAAGAAAAGGAATCTCGCGATGTAAGTTCATTATACAAGTATTAACCTCTTGGAGAGCGAGCAATTGAGTCTCCAAAATAGTTCAGGCCCCCTCTAACTCCATCTTCCAATTTAAAGCTTCATAAGCCCCTAGGAGGGTCTCCCGATCTGTGTTGCGAGCTCTTTTCTTGGTCGCTTCTAGGTCAGACTTCAGTCCCTATTCCCCAGCCTCTAACCCAGAGTACTCTTCCCTCAGCCTTACCACCATGCTCACTTTTGAGGCCAACTTATCCTGAAGGGCCGGAAGCCTTTCATTGGCCCTACTCTGCTCAACCCTAGGAGTCGCCTTACTAGCAAGATATTCTTGTATCTTCTGTTCAATACTTCTCTCATCTACCTCGGTCCTTGCCAAGAAAGCCTCCTTCTCGACCTTGAGGCCCTCAATCACATTCTTGATCCTTTTATTCTTGGCTTTCAATGCCCGGTCGAACTTCACCACCTTCTTGTTGTAGCAATATCCTCCTGTACTCTTTTCATGTCCCTCGAGGTAAGCAAGTTGAGTTGTGTAGAGAAAAAAGATAGGTCAATAAGAAGAAAAAAACTATAAAGTGACGAAAGAAGGTCAAGGGAACTCACCCTGGTAGTCTCATAAGCTATCTAGGTAACCAATACCTCCGAGTTCATATTACCCTTCTTCTCCCGTTCATTGGGATCCAACAACTTATGGAGAT
The DNA here is from genome assembly GCF_000390325.3 of Nicotiana tomentosiformis. Classification (NCBI taxonomy): domain Eukaryota; kingdom Viridiplantae; phylum Streptophyta; class Magnoliopsida; order Solanales; family Solanaceae; genus Nicotiana; species Nicotiana tomentosiformis. The sequence continues at coordinate 76,157,290 of NC_090822.1, read as the reverse complement.
GGATAGCGGCATGCTTAGGGTATTTGAAACTAGGTATGGATAAATTGACAATTAGTTATCCACTTGTACTGGCACAAAAGTATCATAACCCTGGAAAAGAGAGAAAATCATCTTTATGGTGCCTCCCGGCTAGATCTTCGGCTGGACCTTCTCTTGCGTGGAAGGATTTGCTTGGGAAGGTACAACCTCGAAATCTCTTGAAAGCTCTATGGTTGTTCCTCGAGATGTGACATACCAGGAAAGTTTTAGCCCATCATCCAGAATTAAGCTCGTTGTTTTACCCCACAAAAGGTGATGGGTAAAGAATCTTCCTCTTTATAGTCGCCCAAGACGAGGTCGAGGCGTGCAATCTCCTCAATGGCACTACTCTAAACAACCTGGGGAGTATCCCGAGAATTTCCCCATTCGGCTCCAGGACGTGAAACTCTCTTCCCAATGGTCCTTTTCCTATTGGTGGTCCGGGAAGGAGGTGGTTCCACGGACACATAAGCAATGCCCTCCTACAATTCTTCATCAAGTAGTTATCGAATTCTCTGAGAAGCATTTGCTGCCGAAGACGGAAGACGATATGAGGCTGAACTCGAGACTTGTGCCTTTAGTCAAGAACCACACCTATAGAGATCTATCTATATTAAATAAAAAAGGGATGAAATTGGAAAGAAGAGCACTCAGAATGAAAAAGAGGTTACTGTGATAGTTTGCCCGAATCCCCCACCCACCTACCCACCCCACCCCCAGTTCAGCTGCAATGGACTTCCAAGTTCTTGAGTAGTTGATAGAAACTCTTAGAACCTTAGCAACTTACTCCTCAATATCGGGTGCCCTCTTGAGAGCAACCGCAATAGTTGTAAACAACAAAAATGTTAGAAGCAAACCATAAAATAATCAAAAGGAGAATAATAAAAGCACTTTGATTATGGTTCTACTTCTCTGGGAGCAGGATTTTCTCCTTCGAAAAGATGAACCAGGTTAGCACCAAAAAGTATCCCTCGAACCATCTACGATCGTAGTCATCGCAATCAGATATGCCATTGAACCCCGATTAGTCATGTTGTTTATTTTCCAGGGTAAACTTTGGGAGAATAATGGTAGAGAAGGTGTTGGAAAGTGAAGGTGACACTGACCTTCGAAGCCAAGTGACAAAGGCATAAATCTATCCTCCAAACTTGGGGACCGGCCTAGACCAGGCACACTTTGTACCGGACACAAAACTCAACAATAACTTCATCCACATTGAGTTTAAATCCTATTTTAAAAGTGTATGTACAGATGAATGAGTGATCAAGGCGATAGCTAGTAAGCCTCCCACCCTCTCGGGGAAGTCCCTGAACAAGATCTTCTCTATCAGTCTAGCAGTAGTCCTCCCGAACCTGGCAAACGATATCATGGGTGATGAAAGAGGGATATATGAACACAAAGAGTTTTGATCCCCCTATTTCTCAATCGTTTCCCTGACATAAAAGTCGTTATCCTTTTTCAGTTCCTTCGCCATCAGGGATGCTAGGTCCACCTTTTTAGTGGTCCTCCTCTTCCTCACCAGAGGATACATGGTACAAACCACCGTCTTCTAGATGGAGTCAATAATAGGGTATTCTCTATCGCACTAAAAGTAGAAATAGAGACGGGTAACTCCTCTAAAGAGCTACGGCTTTGGGAGTCTAGTATTAATAGTTGGGAAGTTTTGAGGGTAAACTCAGAAAGCTTTATGAAGCAGAGAAGGCATAGTCTTTTGTTGTTGCTAGAAAAGAGTTAAAGGAAGCTAAGGTAAAAAAATAAAACACGGACTACTCCTTTTACGAGGAGAAGTCATCATTACCTCGATAATCGCAAAAGGTACCATTTACAATCGTATCAGTCCATGTGTCTCATATATTAAATAGACACAACGTTTCACGTTTACGGATCCCAAATAAGGGTGTCAGGAACACATGATTTTCCCACCTAAGGAAATTCCCACTTTCAAGATACTTTTCAGAATATTCCAGGAGACGAACGACCATATAACACACGTGGAAAATGTGTCAAGCGGTGCCCTCTACCCGAGACCAAGAAACCTCGGGAAAATCGAGCATCACGCTCTTTTCCTGAGACGATGTCCTCGAAACTGGCGGTAAGTCCCTCCAAGACAAAATACCCAGATCGTACAAAGATACAATCATGTATCTGAAACATTTGAAGAAACTGAAAACATCTACACGAAATATTCCTAAAAGGCATAAAAAGATTGCGGGAAATGTTGCTTTTCATTAAAATCCCAACTGGTTACAAAAGATGGTGTACCCACGATGCCCGCAACTATCCAATAACAAAAGAAAAAATAAAAGACAGTCTTCTAAAACATCAGATATTGGTCATTGTACTTGTATTGTCACTTTACTGACCCTATTCAGGAAGGAAGAAAGTTACGGATCCTGAGGGACCAAGCCAAGGGGTAGTAGAGCAGACGGAGACGGATCAACTTGAGGGACAGAAGGGCCAGGTGCAACTTAGTGTTCTCCTCTTTGGTTTTCTCTTTCGGGGGGTTTGGAAATGCCTCCTCTTCTAAGGACTCTTCTTCGGGAGATGATGGATATTTCATGGCTGGCCGTCTGTACCGCATGCCTCACCTAATATAATTTTTCCTCCAAGTAGGGATCCCTGTGCGGACACCCTCAAGCATTGATATCTTGGACTCCAGGAAGATGACTTTCTGGGCAAGTTCAGACTACACCCTTAATTTGTTTAGGACCCGAATCGCCTAGTCCCTCTCACTCTGCAACCTACCTTCCTCCTGAAAAGATCTAATAGACTCCTTTCAAGATCCGAGAGCCTGTTTAGGGAATACCCCCTCCCCTCCCCAACACACTTTGGCCGAGCAAGCTCATCAATAAGCTTTACATATTTTTCAACCAACTTACTCAAATGCACCTCCTTCTAAACAAACAGCGCCTCAAGGTGATCGACCCTCTCAATGTGCATAACATTTTGCTTATCCATCTCATTATTGACCTCTTCTTGCACTTCCTTAACTAACCTGGCCAAAAGCTCATAAGTCTTTCCTTCCACGTACATCTTCCTGAACCTAGACTCCCAAGCCCTGGTACTTTTTGTCACGACCCAAACCGCAGGGGCGCGACGAGAACCCGGTGCCTTACACAACCGAGTACCAACGTAACATATCTTTCTTAACATACCGTCATGGGTAAATGGGCCAGAAGGGCCGTCATGAGATAATGGGAACAAAACATAAGGGAATACTAAACATAGGATGACCCAACATGATATAGAAATTTATATATATGATATACGGGCCTATAAGGCTGACATGATCATTTGTATACTCGAAACATAGGTCGATAAGGCCATACAAGTATCCATATACATGACATTTTTCTACAAGCCTCTAAGAGTACATAAATGTCATAAAGGTCAGGACAGGGCCCCACCATACCAATCAATACATATTCAAATCAAACTGGCCAAATAGGCAACTCCGGAGAAAGTGGAGTGCACAAATACCTTCCGCTGAGATGATAGCCTACTAGGAGAAATCTCGACCTGTCTATCGGGACCTGCGGGCATGAAACACAACATCCCCAGGCAAAAGGGACATTAGTACAAATAAAGTACCGAGTATGTAAGGCATGAAAGTAGTATATAAAAGACATGAAAGAGACATGGAGTAAAGAACTCAACTTGTAAGTCTGAATAGCTCTGTGAATCATGAAAAACTAATAATATCATGCATGTGCGTATAAATATCATACCATGCATAGGTATATGCGTACATAACATCATCAAGCCTCTGAGGGCATCCCATCATATCATCTCACCCACAGTGGGCGAAATCATCAACGCATACCAGCTGATCAGGTGGTGGTGCGAATATAACGCCATAACCTTTCCGCATATCCCTTATACATATAATATACACGTATATAATGCCATCTGGTCATGGGTCAATGTACATATATAAATAAATGCAATGGATAATAAAGTAAGTCAATAATATTTCTCGGAATGTCATAAGATCAATATGCCTTCGGATAAACTTTAGCAACTTACATATTTTTCTCATACCCATGAACATAAGATATAATAATAGGACACATGGGAAATCAAGAACATAGGCACCCCTAGTACTTCTATGAATAAAGTCATTTATGAAAGTTCCGCGTTTGCATGTTTCATTTGTATCATATAGATTATGCCAAAAGGAAAGAATGGATAGCCTTAACATACCTCAAGTCGTCAATGCAACTCAACAACAAGCTTATGATAACTAGCGCGCTAACCCTATAACAAACAAATACATGTACGACTTAGATGGTGCTAGTATATTACGTATCTCAAACAATAACTCGATTCTAAAATAAAGCGGGCAGCATTTCCCCTGATTTTACTGCTCCCTCAAGCCTACTATAGGCGAGATACAAACACAATACAATCAGCAACTCAAAACCAACCTAATTACAATTTAGAACCTTCAATCCAACAAAAACCCCAAATATATCATAACACACCCAATCAACAAGTTATCAATTAGCCTGAAACTGCAACAACGAGCGACTAACCTAGTACCCTACCACATGTGGCACTCCTCCACGCCCTTTTATCCTTCCAAACTTCATAAATTAGCAGCACAATAGGCCAACACGAGTGGACTACAAAACAGTCCACTAAAAGTGAAAAACAATCGAACTCACGGCTTCCGATCACCATCACGTGAGTTCTAACTATTAGAAAACCAATTTATCAACCTTCCTTGATATTTAAACACTTAAATATAGAAATTAGACATTTCTTAACTATGAAGTACCTTACAAAACTCGAACTACAAAGAAAAAAGAGAGGTTGTATAATGATACTTACGTCGTAGGGATCATTCTGATGTTATCGCTTCTCGATTTCGTACCCGGAATGTTAGTATTCTTTGAAACCCTATTAGAGAGCTCAAGGATAGGTTTTATGGTGTTCTCTAGTCGGGTTCTATGTAAAAATGAAGAGATAGAGAGAGACGAGGTAAGACCTATATATCAACTTTTGAAAAGTCAAAGAGGTGCTAGCTTGGCACCCTCGCATTAGCCCATCTTCCGACGCTTATATCTTTTTATTCGGATATTGTATGAATGAATGGTTAAGTGCGTTGGAAACTAAATTACAAGACCTTCAATTTGGTATATAATATGTCCCAAAAAGACCTCATATACCACACGAAATGTATTTCTCAAAAAGCTCTGTTACAAGGCAAATCCTTTGTCGGTTTTTCCGCAACTTAAATCTAACTTTTTCAAAACTTTATATTTTATATCCTAACATCATATATAGTCATATTATAACTTTAAGCCTATTTAAATCATGATTATAAAGTCTCATATTCATTATACATCACCTTGGGACGCACATGATGTAACAATCTCCCCCCTTAGAAACATTCGTCCTCGAATGTTAAACTCCCAGAGATCTATAGAAATTTTGGCAGAGTCTCCTCTATAATGGTACTACTACCAACCTGTCAGACAGAAAACCCAACAACCCAAAGCCACACAAGGCCACAATCATCAACAATACCAATGGCCTCACACGACCAATGGCAATAACTAACATAAGAATCAAGCACCATATACGTACCTAAAGGCAGTGATGTCTCAGTCCGATCCTCCTCCGAAAGCGGAAATAAGTGAGGATACCTAGACTTCATGTCTTCTTCAGCTTTCCAAGTCATATCCTCCACATTATTGTTCCTCCAAAGTACTTTAACCGAAGATATGTCTTTAGTTCTCAATCTATGAACCTGTCTATCTAGTATAGCAATGGGAGCTTCCTCATATGATAGTTTCTCTATGACCTGAACATCGTCAATTGGAATGACTCTAGAAGGATCTCGGATACAGTTACGGGGCATAGACATATGAAAGACTGGATGTACTGACTCCAAGTTGGAAGGCAAGTATATGCTACCTGCCCTACTCTGCGTATGATCTTATAAGGTCCAATGTACTGAGGGCTAAGCTTTCCTTTCTTACCGAATCTCATAACGCCTTTCATTGGTGATACCTTTAGGAATACCCATTCATCTACCTGAAACTCCAAGTCTCGTCATCGATTATATGCATAGGACTTCCAACGACTCTGAGCTGCTAATAGCCTTTCCCGTATAAGCTTAATCTTCTCAACTGTCTATTGTACCAACTCTTGTCCTACTAACTTAGTTTCCCTAACCTCGAATCATCCGATAGGTGACCTACACTTCTGTTCGTAAAGAGCTTCGTATGGAGCCATCTGAATGCTGGAATGATAGCTATTATTATACTCGAACTCAATAAGTGGAAGATGATCATCTCAGCTACCACTGAAGTCTATCACACAAGCCCGTAGCATATCTTCTAGTGTCTAAATAGTACGCTCAGCCTGACCGTCTGTCTGGGGATGAAATGTTGTACTAAGACTTACTTGAGTCCCCAATCCTTTTTGGAAGGACCTACAGAAACTAGCTGTAAACTGAGCTCCTCTATCTGAGATAATAGATATAGGGACACCATGAAGTCGTATTATCTCCTTAATGTAAAGCCTTGCATAATCCTCTGCTGAATACGTAGTCCTGATAGGCAGAAAATGGGTTGATTTTGTAAGTCTATCAACACTAAACCCATATAGAATCGAACTTACGCTGGGTACGAGGTAAGCCTATGATGAAATCCATATTAATCACTTCCCATTTCCAAGTCGGAATCACTATAGCCTGCAATAATCCACCGGGTTTCTGATGCTCAATCTTAACCTGCTGATAATTAGGGCACTGAACAACAAATTCAACTATATCCTTCTTCATTCCGTCCCACCAGTATATTCCCCTTATATCATGATACATCTTCATCACTCCTAGATGAATAGAATAACGAGAATAGTGAGTTTCTCCCATAACCTGCTGGCGCAACCCTGCCATATTAGGAACACATAATCGACCTCGATATCTGAGGACTCCATCTCCTGTAATCTCAACTGGTGTATTATCCTTTTGAGGGGATGTATATCTGTAATGAGCTAGCATAGGATCCTCATACTGGCGTTCCTTCACTTTAGTTACTAAAGAGGATGTTGCCGTGTTCTGAATAGTAACTCCGGTATCACCTGAGTCCAGTAATCAAACTCTAAGACTAGCTAGCTAATAAATCTCATGGGCTATCCCACTCATCTCTGGCTGTAAATATGACAGGCTACCAATAGATCTACGGCTGAGGGCATCAGCTACTACATTTGCCTTCCCCGGATGGTATAAAATATCAACGTCATAGTCTTTCAGTAGCTCCAATCATCTCCTTTGGCATAAATTAAATTTCTTTTGCTTGAAGATATATTGAAGTCTCTTATGATCCGTATAGATATCAACATGAATTCCATATAAATAGTGCCTCCACATCTTTAGTGAATGAATCACCACGGCTAACTCTAAATCAGGGGTAGGGTAATTCTTCTCGTGCTTTTTTAGTTGTCTTTAAACATAAGCAATTACTTTTCACGGTCATTCTTCCACTTGTTGCATGAATACATGGCTTATCTCATTGCCCACAAATACTGAAATTTCCTGTAACTCATATGATCTCACATATCATCTTTTGATTTTTTTTTCTTCCCGTTCATTAGCCACGATAGGTGCCACTTTCTTATGGAGTGCATACAATGTTGTTGTGAGAATGGTGTTACAAGACCATTTCTTCTTTATGTCACTATGCTTAAGTTGAAGCCTTCTTCCTTATTGCCTCGGCTAGTCTTTCTTTGTAGTACTTAAGAGAGACCTTTTGACGCCTGTAAAGCTGCGAGCTTATTACATTGTATACCCGAAAGAATTTTTGATGTTCTTCCTCACCTATAATTATCCTTAATTACTTACCTCTGCGCCCTTGTGCTCGTAAAGTTGATTCTGAACTAAAATTTTTGATTGCCTTCTCAGTGGCACCGATTTTTTATTTTCGTAACACATATACGGTACCTTTAACAATCCTAAATCCTATCTGAATATTTCTCAAGGATTACGATGTCATCACATTTGCGAGACTGAATTCCCTATGTTGGGTTTCACTATGTTTATCTGGCACAACCTGCTGATTTGTCTGTATCCTCTTGTTTAGCCATGGCTAGGCTCTTCCTGAATCAATTACTAACTACTTGTTAGTCCATTATCATATATTCTGCGTAATCTCTCTTGGGTTATATCCTTTGTCTTAACTTACCCCGGACACTGGCTCCTTATATATCCAGTGTTCATTTGCACTTATTTATCAATAACATCTAGTGATGGAACCCTTACTGCCTTTCCCCGTCGTCATACTTACATAATGTTCTGGAGTCATATCATATCCGTAGGATCTGAATAAATGCAATCTCATTCCTTTCACCTTTCTACCACATTCTTCCTTTACTATTCCATAGTTACCTGAACCACATAACTCTGACTTAATACCATATCACACCATCTTCCCCCTTTAGGGGAGTACTAACATTTAATGCTATGAAGATTTACCTATAAATATTTCACCTCTTCATATTTGGTGTCTTTTCACATCTTCACGAACTCTTACTTGCCTTGTGGTAACCCTTCTGTACCGGGGATAATTTAATTTCTTACACACAAAGATGATGCCTAGCGTAACTGGCACACTTAGTTCCTTAAGCTTAACTCTGCTCACAGCGCTTGTTTTAGGGAAGCGTCTTCCTGAATGACCTTTAAAGGTTATTCTTCTGTTGTCCATTCTATTATTGTCGGAACACGATCTCTAAAATTCTCACGATGCCAACTATTATCAAATCTTCAAATCCCTAATTCATGTTCAGTTTATCTTATTCACTAGCCCATACTGATTTCTATTTCTCCGGGGGTCTAACTTTTCCTTCTGGTAATCACGTACGAGTCACCAACTCATTTCTCGAAATGGGGACATGACTTTATGGCTTATACTCTTTTATTGACTCAAGGCATGTCTCCTCTTGTCTTTTTCTTCACTTGACTATAGACTCTGTCATATTGTAATTTACCGTTATCACCCATTTATCATATCTTACTCATAATACTTCATTTACTCTCTTCTTATTCTCTAACTAATATTTTTATATGTCACTTTATTCTTAAAAATTTAACAAAATATTCTTTCACTTTTAGCTCCCCTTGCTTCATCTCACTGGCTCTTCGGTACGCCTAACATTCTCTTTACCTTTTTTTTCTAGGGACGACCTTTTTTTTCTAGGGACGAGAGTCATACTAAGGTAAATATATCTGTTTGCCCCCGTAGGGCATAACTGAGATAGGTGTTGTCAAGTGTATATATCTCTGTTACTGTTGAAAGTAACTCAGAATGCTTATATTTCTCTGCTTGAATTGTAAATACTGATAATCTTCACTAACTGGGTACCTCGTACCCTTCTTTACCTTGCTTCTTTTACTTATTGAAACTTGTATCTACCTTCTGATTCTCTCGTTGCTTTTTACCATATGAGTGGATATATATTCATGCCTTAGGTCTCCTTATCAAGAAGCTTACAGGTCTTGGTACACACATAATCTGCTGAAGACCTTACATTTACTCATCATAAGCATGACGCAAAATCGGGTTCCTCTGACTCAACTCTTCCACAGCCATATTCAATCTCTTACCAACTGTCTTTCTGGATGTAGATGTCATTGTATAACAAATAAAATAAAATTTAGGAGTTTGAATTCTTATAACTGAGCTCTACCACACGATCTAGAGTAAGAAGAAAGAGTGACGATCCTAAATGCCATATAGCCTCCTACTTATAAGTGTGGTACACAACACACCCATAAACAATACTCTACTAGACACAGCTTGTAGACTCTCTAGGACAGAACTACTCTGATACCACTTTTGTTACGACCCAAACCGCAGGGCCGCGACGGGCACCCGGTGCCTTACACAACCGAGTACCAACGTAATATACCTTTCTTATCATACCACCATAGGTAAGTGGGCCAGAAGGTCCATCATGAGATAACAGGAATAAAACATAAGGGAATACTAGACATAGAGCGACCCAACATGATATAGAAACTTATACATGTGACATACGGGCCTACAGGATGACATGATCATTTGTATACTCAAAACATAGGCCGATAAGGCCATACAAGTATCTATATACATGACATTTGTCTACAAACCTCTAAGAGTACATAAATGTCATAAAGGTCGGGACAGGGCCCCACCATACCAATCAATACATATTCAAATCATACTGACCAAATAGGCAACTCCGAAGAAAGTAGAGTGCACAAACACCTTCCGCTGAGCTGATAGCTTACTAGGAGAACTCTCTACATATCTATCGGGACCTGCGGGCATGAAATGCAGCATCCCCAGGCAAAAGGGACGTTAGTACAAATAAAGTACCAAGTATGTAAGGCATGAAAGTAGTATATAAAAGACATGAAAGAAACATGGAGTAAAGAACTCAACCTGTAATTCTGAATAGCTCTGTAAATCATGAAAAATTTATAATGTCATGCATGTGCATATAAATGTCATACCATGCATAGGTATATGCGTACATAACATCATCAAGCCTCTGAGGGCATCCCATCATATCATCTCAGTCACTGTAGGCGAAATCATCAACGTATACCAGCTGATCAGGTGGTGGTGCGTATATAATGACATAACCTTTCTCCATATCCCATATACATATAATATACGCGTATATAACGTCATCTGGTCATGGGTCAATGTACATGTATAAATGAATGCAATGGATAATGAAGTAAGTCAATAAGATTTCTCGGAATGTCATAAGATCAATATGACTTCGGATAAACTTTAGCAACTGATGTATTTTTCTGATACCCATGAACAGAAGATATAATAATAGGACACATGGGGAACCAAGAGCATAGGCACCCCTAGTACTTCTATGAATAGAGTCATTTGTGAAAGTTCCGCGTTTGCTCGTTTCATTTGTATCATATGGATCAAGCCAAAAGGAAAGAATGGATAGCCTTAACATACCTCAAGTCGTCAATGCAACTCAACAACAAGCTTATGATAACTAGCTCGCCAACCCTATAACATAGAAATACATGTACGTCTTAGATGGTGCTAGTATATTACGTATCTCAAACGATAACTCGATTCTAAAATAAAACGGGCATCATTTCCCCTGATTTTACTGCTCCCTCAAGCCTACTATAGGCGAGATACAAACACAATACAATCAATAACTCAAAATCAACCTAATTACAATTCGGAACCTTCAATACAAAAAAATCCCAAATATATCATAACACACCCAATCAACAAGTAATCAATTAGCCTGAAACGGCAACGACGAGCGACCAACCTACTACCCTACCACATGTGGCGTTCCTCCACACCTTTTTATCCTTCCAAACTCCATAAATTAGCAGCACAATAGGCCAACACGAGTGGACTACAAAGCAGTCCACTAAAAGTGAAAACAAATCAAACTCACGGCTTCCGATCACCGTCCCGTGAGTTCTAACTATTAGGAAACCAATTTATCAGCCTTCCTTGATATTTAAAAACTTAAATACAGAAATTAGATATTTTTTAACTATGAAGTACCTTACAAAACTCGAACTACAAAGAAAATAGAGAGGCCGTATAATGATACTTACGTCTTAGGAATCGTTCTGATATTATCGCTTCTCGATTTCGTACCCGGGATGTTAGTATTCTTTGAAACCCTATTAGAGAGCTCAAGGATAGGTTTTATGGTGTTCTCTGGTCGGGTTCTATGTAAAAATGAAGAGAGAGACGAATTTATATATCAACTTTTGAAAAGTCAAAGAGGTGCTAGCTTGGCACCCTCGCATTGGCCCATCTTCCGATGCTTATATCTCTTTATCCGGATGTCGTATGAATGAACGATTAAGTGCGTTGAAAACTAAATTCTAATACCTTCAAGTTGGTATATAATATGTCCCAAAAAGACCTCATATAGTACACGAAATTTATTTCTCAAAAAGCTATGTTACAAGGTAAATCCTTTATCGGTTTTTTCGCAACTTAAATCCGACTTTTCCCAAACTTTATATTTTCTATTCCAAAATCATATATAGTCATATTATGACTTTAAACATATTTAAATCATAATTAACAAGTCTCATATTCATTATACGTCACCTTGGGATGCACAGGGTGTAACACTTTCTTTCAGTTCTGCCTATGTTTCCTTATGATGTAAGAACCTCCTCCTAACCTGGGTTGAAGCTAAGTTGGCTTGCAGCAAAAAACATAATCCAATTTCATTTACAGAACTATGAAAAGTCATAGAAAAATAAGGAGAGGGAAAAAAACTCAAGACATACCCGAAGGGTGCAATGAAATACGTCGTTCACAAGATTGATGTTGGATTGGTTGTCCACTTTTTCTCTCTCCAAGGGCCGGCCAACTCTGTCAACTACATGGCATCCTTCCCTGAATAGTCCAAAAGATTCACTTCTTTCGACACGTAAATCATTACTCGACGTATATACTTATTGAGGGGCCGACTAAGGAAAAGTGTAGAATTGGGGGCTTTGACAGAAAAGTGAAGTCATGATGGAAATTCTCGGGGATAGATTATCCGAAAGGAAGGATCATACCCTGCAACACCTTTCCCTTGATCCAGAGTAGAAGATTCAACTATTGCTGGCTTTATACGCTGGGACTCCATTTCCTCATCCTCAGTCATTATGGGTTTGCTATCTTGAGGATGTACACTTTGAAGGTTAATTTGGGGACTGCCTCGAGCACCCTCAGACCTATCCTGAAGCTAGATCTCATCCTCCTCTTTGGAAGGCCCGCAGGACTACTCACCGATGCAGGTTTCAATGAACTCTCCTCCCTCATCATGGTGGATAACTGTTGGATCTTATCTTGGGAAGAATCAATATATAGGGAAATTTATAACACTTGAGGCGGGGACTTCCTCAGAGCAATTCATACAAAAACAGAAAGAGGTATGAAAACGTGAAACATTAAGGGGAAGGGTTGATAGACACAAAAGCTTACTGTAGTTCTTAGCTCTCTATCCCGATACCTCCAAGATGTACTTCTAAGACCTCTCGGTTTTTGGGGAGGATAATAGATTCTTCTTAACCAATTTCTCAATGCCAGAAACCTCTCTCACTGCTGCCGGAATCGCTACAATATAAAAGCTACAAATCAAAAAATGAATGATAAATATTAACCCAAGATGAAAGTGATATACTTACCTTATCGTTTCACCTCTCTGAAAAGGGAGAGTCCTCGGAAGAGATCAGCTCATGGGCCGGGGCAGCGACAAATTGGTCGTAATAGCCTCTATCGTAATCATCCTCCGTGTTCACAAGTGCTTGTGTATCATGGTTGAAGATAATAACAATGATGCCCCCAATGGCCTTGAGGCTTAGAGATAGAGAAAATGCTGAAGAAAAAATTAAGATTAACCAAATTGGCCAAAAATCGGAGATACACTACTAGCCTCCAAACATCCAAACTAACTTAGCCCAGACTAATGTTGAAGTACCGACAAAAGTCCAGAATTATGAGGTCGATTGGATATTTGAACCTAGGGTGAATTGATAGATATATATGAAGGAAAAAATAATCTAATGACTCATAATCCTTTCACTTTCCAAGGGTGCTTGAACATCAACATTATTACCTCAGTGGCATTCCCTCCGAATAAGGGGGATGTGATTTTCACGAACCAGAGAGTCAAAGTTGGTCACATGAGTACCCACAAATTGCACCGGCCCCCTAATCAACAACTTCACATCCACTTCAAATTTAATTACTTGGGTAGAATGTTAGAGACTAGGGGCTCAGTACCATGCATCTCTTTCCTACCTTTATGTGATTTCAGAGCTTTCTTCCCTTTCTCACAGGAAGTAGAAGGAACTTCTTCTAAGGGTGCAGCAGAAGGAACTCCTTCTAGAGGTAAGATAGAAGAAATATCCTCTAGAGGATCGGCGATATCGCTCATCTGGTTTGGTAGAAAAAATCTGCAACTGCTAAAAAATTAGGGTTTTGAGAATCTATGGTAATGGCGAAAGAAGAAACAAGAAAAGCAGAAAAAGGTTTGGCAAAAGTCAAGAAAGTTAAATAGAATTAGAAAAAGTAATTAGCAAACGAAGAGAATCTGTATCTATACATAGGCAAGGCCAACTTTTCGTAACCGTCGGAATCAGGAAAATCTTCTATCATTAAAACAGTCATAATGACATGGGGGATTGTAATCAATCACATGGCTAGGTAGGAATCTCCATGTGTCCCCGTCAATAAATGAAGACTGCAACACCATCACAATCATAGGTCTTATCACGTTAATAACGAGATATTGTTGAGATTCTTTTCTTATCTAGGAAGGATTCTGAATAAGATTAACTCATGTCAAAAGATTTTTACTTTTTGGTCACTTTCCGGAGAACTACCTAACAAGTAGGGGGAGTATCTGTATTGGAAAACTTTGGCCTTGCCGCATGGCACAGCAAAACGGTGACACGTGGTGGAAGCGGTTTTGGACCTATGAGCATGGAAGATAAGACCTGAGAGCAGAAGAACCGTGACCAGGACCGCCTATTCAATTCGAAACAAGAGCAACCGGAAGAGTACGCACCCAGAGCTAATCAAACACCTTCAGTGTCGAACTCAACTGTATCCGGATCCTTCCTGAGATCGTGTTATGCAACCATAGTAATTGTTATCTCGTCGCCCCACTAACCGCATAGCTGGTGTGCAATTTTGAAACTCGAAACAGTCTCATCTCCCCTCTAGGCTATAAATACCTTATTCTATTCATTTGTAAAACACATTTGACTACAAGTAACATTTATGATCATTTATTGTGTTCTTGTCTTGCCCATTGGCAAGAATATTTTCTCTCTTTCTTATTGAGATTGTACTCCATTTTTATACAGTCATTTCAAAGGCAACGATTATTAAGATTTCTTTTATCTTTATCTTCGTTCTATTTATCATTATTATTCTTAGATTTACTGTATGCACTTCGGACTACTCTATTTGCTAGTGGCGTTAAAATACAAATTTAATTGTTTATATAATTAGTTTTTGGGTTAAACAGATCCCATAAGAAGCACTTTATCTCTTTAATAAGCTTATTCAATAAGAATTCAAATTAATTGCGTCAATAAATTTGGTATCGGTTTATTTAACCGGACAAAAGAATGTGGTCCGTCGTTTCAACAACTTCTAGAAACAAATTCAATGAAAAGTCGAATTACGAAGTTTGTTTGGTAAAACTTGGTGGCCAACCGAAGCAGCGTAAACCACAAGACAAGGAAGAGTATTGTTCTACTGATTTAAATGTGAAGGTAACCCTTTGACGACATAATACGAGTTTATTAAAATAGATGGCAAAATGAGCCCCTTTGGCAATGAAATATTTTTCACTTTTATTCAAAAAATGTTTATTTTTTTTCAAAATCAGTGTTTGGCCATAAAATTTTCTATTTTCACTTGAAAATGAATTCTGGAATTTTTTGAAAATTTGAAAAACTCTAAAAAACTGTTTTTCAAAAATTTCATTCAAATCACTCACAAAAATTAAAAAACAACCAAAAATTATATTCATGTCCAAACACAACTCTAATTTTCAAATATCATTTTCACTTAAAAATAAATTTCGCTATTTTTCGAAATTTTACAATTCTTATGTCCAAACCTACTAAGTTTGAACCAAGATCCTTGTCTACTGTGGACAAAATCACCATAATCATCAGCTTCGTTTTCTTCTTTCTCTCGGTTTGATATTTGGATTGACTGAAGGAAAAAAGTCAAAATGTAACAGTCAGATTAGGTTGGTCAACGATATATAATTTATCGGACATTGACACCATAAATAGTTTTATATTCTCACTAATTTTAATCTATGATAGATTATCTAAATCATTACTGTTAAAGTAACTTGATTGCATATATTTTGTTTGTATAAATATATACACGTGCAGAAAATTTAAACTTTAAATCATTTGGTACATCAATCTTTTTAGGGAAAGGGCCAAATATACTCTTGTACTTTCGGATATTGTCTACATTTAACCTCTGTTATACTATCCGGCCAAATTTACCCCTACCGTTATACTATCCGGCCAAATTTACCCCTACCATCAGCAAACTTTTAAAAATTATCCCTAAGTCCGTCAGGTGAACCAGAATCTCCCAAATCATTTTAATTAAGTCACTTATTCTTCTTCTTGATCCACTATTTTCGAAATAATTGGTATTTATATATTTTTTTAATTGGAAAAAAATAAGAAAAGGAAAGATTAATAATACAACGGTTAGTAAATAAAATATAGTAAATTGAAGAATCTAAATTAGGTAGTTTGTCTAAATTGTAAAAGTATTTACAATATCCCAACTTTAATAAATTCGATGCACAAAAGGTATGGAGACTTTGCAAGTAATAGTAATAGAAGTTGAAGTTCCTTGAAGACTTTACATTATCGAATTCAACTTTGCTTTAATCAAATGACTATGCATTGTGCACTCTTAAGTTAGTCGATCGAACTATATACTAACTAGACAATAACAAAATATATTTGAATATGCATGTACATACATGATGATCATCTGCATATAATATACAATAAATAGACTCATTGAATTCTACGGTGTGTATATTGTTAAAAATAAATAAAATTTTAAACAAATTCCAAACTCATTATCACAAGAAGAGAAGTGGGGCATTAGTATAATTAAAAATATCCATGAATGATATGTATAGTCTAGTATCTTTAGCGTTCACGTAAATAGTAATTTCGAAAAATAGTGGATCAAGAAGAAGAATAAGTGACTTAATTAAAATGATTTGGGAGATTCTAGGTCACCTGACGGACTGAGGGGTAATTTTTAAAAGTTTACTGATGGTAGGGGTAAATTTGGTCAGATAGTATAACGATAGGGGTAAATTTGACCGGATAATATAACTGAAGTTAAATATAGACAATATCTGAAAGTAAGGAGGTATATTTGGCACGTTTCTCGTCTTTTTATGATAATCATAAATAATGTAGGGGCAATTTGTATATACCTCAATTATTTCACTAGGTATTTATTATCTTCTACGATCACATGTATCAAATAATTCTATTCAAAATCTGTATCCATTTTGATTACTATATCATACCCTTAAAATTTAAACGCTTTATTTGGTAAATCAATTGCACGTGTTCATAAGAAAGAAGCTGCAAAACTGACTTTATCATTCCACAAAGTTGTTCTCTCTTTTGGTGGGAGGAAATAAACAAGTCAAATGCCTCCAAGACGTAGGAATCCTATAATTCAATAGTATAAGTTGAATCTATCTTTTTAATGATTTTTCTTTCTTCAAACTCCCTCTTTAATATATTCTCACAGTTTCCGTTTTTTAAATTAAATTCATCCACGCAGGCTTAGCTTGCATCTGCCGTAATAGTAGAGTTACAATGTTCCCTACCTCATATATTAATTATAAATTATATTAGCAAAAAGGTGTAAAAAGGAAATACAAACCTAATCTCCAATCCTAATGTTGGTTATACCAATTAATTGTCTTTGGTATAACTATCAACCAAAGAACTAGTGGAGACGAGTTAATAGGATAACTAATTAGGGGGACATAAACCTAATAACCTACATACACCCAAGATATAAAGAGACGCGGTTAAGAAACAGCTTATTGAGTCTGAATAAATTAATTATTTATATATATTAAATAATTTTTTAAATGTAAATATTAACTACCGAGTTCTGCCAAAACCCATACATCACAAAATTCTATTCCTTGTGTTATCTAAGCCGTTAGTTTTCTTTTTTACTTGGTTAAGTAACTACCATGTGATTGATTAAAAATATCATATTTAGTTGGTTACTTGAAAATTATTTTTTTATGTAGTAAACAAATGCAAATTTTGCTTACAAATTATTTAAAACTATAATAAAAATACACGCTCTTGTGCTACACTAGTTCTCCATATTTTGCAATTAATATATTTAAATTTAAATTCGAAAAAAGGAGAAATAAGACCATCATTTGCAATGAGATGGTGGAAAACCTTTATTTCGAAATGGATACAGCGTTAAGTTTAGAAACAAAAAACAATTTAAATAAAAGTCAAGTCAGGCTGGCGCAACGAGCTACCAATATATTCACGAAATAGATAATAAAAGGAAAGAAAGAAAAACCGCATGCAGGAAAAAAGGGAAAAGAGTAACAAACAAAACACATCAGAAAGCAGCAGTATACAGAGTTGTAGTACCAACGGCGAGTCACCTACCGGAGAGAGAACAATAATCCCACTTACTGTGGTGCTCGCCGGAACCTCCATCGTCTCCGGCTGCCGGAAATTCTCTTTAAGAACCACAGTACTCTCTCTCTACCCTTCTCTGTTTCTGTATGTTTTTCTATCTGATCTTCTCTTTACAATTTGTAAAGCTTCACAGTTTATTTATTCCATGGGTTACTTCTTGTTTTCTTGCTTCCTATTTCTATTGACCCTTTATGTGTAGTGTTACATAGAAAATTATCAATTGATTAATATTAAAAAAATACCCAACAGCTTTCCGAAAAAGAACTACTATGTTTTTCTTAAATGTTTTTGGCTAGAATAAAGCAGTGGGTATAGATGTAGAAGAATTGTGCAACTGATCGCAACTAGTTCAACATATATGTGTTTGGCTTGGGGGGATTTATTCAAATATAAATAAGTAAATACACGAAGAGCTCTTGGGTTGTGCTAAGGGATTCAACATATATTATATATACTTAAAAAATAATCTTGACCATATATATACAGTTTACTTTTCCAGCGCGCCTCCTAGCTCTGCCCCTGATTGTAATACTTGCTATATATATATATATATATATATATATATCTAGAAATCAATTCTTTCTAGAAATATTGCTGTATAGCTTTTTATGCTAGAATAACTCCTAATGATCATAACATAAGATTTGCATAAGTAGGATGAATGGAGTCTTACAGTGCCTTACACCTTGAATTTTGCTTTGTTTAGTTGATCAATAGTTTCTCTTAATACATGAAGTGCCCATGGTGGCATTATTTGCATTAAGAAAGTGTAATTTATGCAAGTAAATGGGCAATCAAAGGAAAACTTTATTCATTCAGAGAGAATCGATTACAAGGTTATTGCAATTCATAAACCCAATCAACAATCAAGATTACAGTGACCAAAAAAAAGGAAATATCGTTCCCTGCTCCAACTTCGTCGTAGAATTGAGAAGATGGACATGAGGAAAAGAGAGAAGGTAAGGAAAGATGATATAGAGATAGGATCATTTGGGAGGGAATGTACCAGAATTTAGTTAAACTTCCCAGCCTACAACAACATCAAAGATAGTTCCTTATAGTTGTACTGAGTGGATTGTTTAAAGGGTTGCAAAAGGTTTTGTAAACGTCTTGCCTATCCACCCACTGTCTTAGGTTTTGGATTGGATGTCTGAATTTTCAACATGGTATTAGAGCCAACTTTTGGTAAGCCCGTTCTTACTTATATGTCCGCATCAACATTCACGGTTGCACTACGGAATCTGGTTACACATACGAAGGGTACTGAGTTAAATAGTTGTCCTATATGGACTGTGTAAGGGACTAAGGGTTTCTCAAGGAGTTTATGGGGTTCGCTCTAGGATAGCCAGTGGTTGAAGGAACTGGCTGTCCTCTGCTGTCAAAGGCACTTAATCACTGGCTGTATGTGACAACCTACTCTCTTCTTTAATTGGAAAATATCGAACACCGGATGCATCGATGAATTAGCAGGTACTGCCAGCTTGTATGCCTCGAAAGGCTTCATAGGGATCAAAATGTTATGCATACATCTTAATGTTCTTTTGAAGGTTGATTCAACGACTCTTGGCAACGGATATCTAGGCTCTTGCATCCATGAAGAACGTAGCGAAATGCGATACTTGGTGTGAATTGCAGAATCACGTGAACTGTCGAATCTTTGTATGCAAGTTTCCAGAAGCCTTTAGGCCGAGTGCACGTCTCATGCATTGCATATTTAAAAAAAAACAGAAAAGAAAAGGTTGATTCAAGTTCAAGATTGGCTATAGGATTGAAACTTTAGATACACCTGTGCCATTTCTAAAACCCCTTGTAACCTCCTTTCTACATAAAATATTTCATTCTATTTGGGCTTGATTCAGATTATCCTTGATTGTCTGCATCATTTGTTGTCTCTGTTGTACCATATCTTCTCTTATACCATATTTTGTTCTGCTGATAAAAGGGAAGGAGGCTGCTCTTGTCCAATGGACAGCCATATCCGGCAAAGTGTGATGGTGTACGCTTGAGAACAGAGTGGTAGTTGTAGTACCATCATTCTTCCAATACAATCCACTTACACTATTGCTTTGTCTTTCTTTTTTTTAATTAGTTACACCATTATTTTGACCTTTGAGATTTCATTGCCTTGTGGTAGCCTTTTAAACACCTATTAATCCTTTCATTCATTTGTTTACAAATGGTAGGCTGTACAAATGTTAAGAGAAGTTTCCATTGCCTTGAATAGATTCTGTCAAGATACACTAGTAAAACCAGGATCCTCATATATGGTGATGGGCTGTGGTAAGCCATGCAGCTTATATACCTCCTGTAGGAAGGATTTTCAAGGCAATAAAAACAACCATGTTTTGTCAATCCATCTTCACCAGTATAACATCTTTGTTTTAGGAAGAGAGAAGACCTTTATGAAATCCATTGAGATTGTATTCCATGCATGAGCTGGTATAGTTGATGTTTGCGGTAAAACATGGTAGGGATAGCTTCTGACTTGGTTCTCTGACAAGTGTTATTTTGACAAGAACCTGTATACTTCTCCTTCATCTTAGCCCAACGGAATAGCAGCTAGTTCTGTTTCAGTGTGTACTAATCTGGCTAGAAAGACCCTCAGTCAGTACCTTGTCGGAAAAAAGAATGAGCCCCAACTAGAGTTTGGCGAAGAACCTCCACAATCTTTCTTCTCTTTTTACTCTAGTGTAAATCCTCTTCTGGTATCTTCACATTTCACTTCTAAGAGCTTAACCTGGATCGCAATCAGGTTGTATAGTCAGTTCTGCTACAAGCTGATGGGCTTCTCCATTTGAATCATAAGATGCAAGTATAATGAGGGACATACAATAGATTCCTCCTGGTCTTTACATCTCATATATAAGGCATCTAAAACCCTATTCCCGGAGCCTTTCTTATACTGTACCTCATAGCCTATGCCTCAATGTAGCACACCCCTTCTGTTGAAAGATTAGTCGCCTTCTGTTCCAGCAAATATTCCATGCTTTCTATTCTGATTGATTTTCTCTTTGAAGATATATAATGGGTCTTTTCCTCCCTTTTATTGTAAAGAAATCTTCCATACCCTTCTATCTTGTGTCAGTTTCTAGTATCAAAGTCCTGGAGAAGTATGATAATGTTAATACTGCTGCCTTGCTCATGGCTTGTATGTGTTCACACGATGCCTTTTTGTGGTTCTTCAGCAAGTACATGCATTCTTCTTCCAGAGGTTGGTCAGAAACTTACTGATCTCCTCATAAGGTTTTATAAACCCTTTATAGTGACTAGTGAGACCTAGAAACCTAGAAGCTCCTCCAATGCTTTGAGATTTTTAGGTTTGGACCGAGAGACTATGATCTCTATTTTAGATAGGTCAGTGGGTACACCCCCTCCTGTTATAATATGCCCATCTATCATATCTTCAGTTGAGAAAACGAGTACACATGACCTCTTTGTAAATAGTTGTTCCCGCCTTCCTATCTTCAGAGTCTGACTGAAGTGGCTATGTGACCCTTTAAAGAGAAAATGTAGACTAATATGCCATTGGAAAAAGAACAACATGGATTGTCTAAGCTGCTTTTTGAAAAACTATGATTCATTAGGCTCTGAAATGTGGTTGGAACATTATTCAACCAAAGAACACTACCTTGAGGCTTGAACGTTGATGGGTCGTAAAACCTGTTTTACAAAAGTCAGATTCCTGCTTCCGTTGATTTCTTAGATTGATGATATCCATCCCTCAAATCTATCTTAGAGTATAGCCTTGGTCTTGCCAACTCATCAAGAAAAATCATCCATAAGAGGGACGAGAAATTTGTCCTTCACATACACCTTGTTAAGCTATCTATAGTCAACACAAGGCCTCCATGAACCATCCTTCTTTTTCACCAAAAGGTCCTGATATAAATGGTGAATGTCCTGGTCGAAGGAAACCATTATTAAGCATTTTAGCAACCAGTTCTTGAATTTCATTTTCTGAAAATTGCTATAACCATAGGGTCTTAGGCTCAGAGGGTTAGCCCCAAGGTTTCAACGGTATAACACGATCGTGCAATCTTCTGTGCGGCAGGGTCTTTGGTCCCTTAAAAGCATCTTGATACTCCTCAAACACTTGTGTAATTTCAGTGGGAAACTCTTGTTTCTTTTTTCCTGTTGTGCCTGGTATGAGTATGTGTCAAATGGCTTGGCCTTTCCATATTAACTAGCCCATGACAGAAGCTTTAATGGCTTGTAGTGATTTTACTCATTCAATCCCATTAAGAAATGGATACTAACCTGAAAGCTAGCTAATGAGGTGAGTATTGTCCACGACCGCCTAAGGAGACAACAATCCATTTTCTCAACCAATATGAGACACTTTAATAACCCCTATCTCCCATACGCCCAAGACTGTTCATATGGAGCTTGGACAATATAATGTGGGACCCAACATGGGGAAACACAACAAGAGGGGTGGATTTGGCTATAATACCATGTTAAGAAATTGATCTTGGGCTGGAGCTATTTTTTAAAATTCTTTTTGATAATCGGGAAATCATGGAGGGTCATTTGGCGCATGGTCTGAAACTCAATGGATAATGGGACCGCCCTCTATCCTTCTCCACTTAAATACCAGGCTTTTATTCGCAATAGATTTCGAACTCTTGAGGTGCGCCTAACCCACACATTAAAGTTGCATTCTTACCACTGAGCCAAAGCCTTGTGGGCATGGATCTTGGGCCTAACTTAGCTCCATAATCTAGCTCATAGGTGAGCTTTGCCCACGGCTATATAAGGAGACAACAATCCATTCTTTCAACCTATGTGGGCACGCTAGCACTTTGTGCTCGTTTGTTCAAAGTTTTTATCATTGGATGAGCTGATTATCATTAATTCCTTTTTCAGATTATTGAAAAACACAATCCACGGCTTGGGAAATCCCTCTTTACCAGGAAAGAATTTTTTAGTGTTATTGATAAATAAGAAATCAAATGTTGGATCAATTTGAATTAACTTGAGGCGACAATAAATTTATATACTGATGGATCTTTATCACTCTTTTTTCTCGTTTCCATTTTCATTTCCTTATTATGCAGCATCTTGATGGCTCTTGGAATCTATGTTGAAATTGCATGGAGTTTCCTTTTCTTCCTTGATGAGAATTGTATTGGTGTTAATGTGTTTAAGTTGTGTTCAAATTGCACATGTGCCTTTGTGTTTGATAGGTTCGTGGTCTCAAATTATGAAGCCAGACTCAACTGATGATTTAACCAAAGCCGATGCGAACAGTGAGAGTCGCATAAGAGAAAGTGAGCATGCGAGGCTTGTTATAAGAAACGAACCAAGAATAGCTGAGGCAGATAATTTAGAGTCTCAATTACCAGCCAGAAAACGGTCTGCTGTGTGGTGTTTCAAGGCAATGATATGGTGTTCTATCACTATAATTGTTCTTCTAATCTTCGTAAAATGGGGACTGCCCTTTCTTTTTGAGAAGGTATTTCATCTCACTTCGCGTATGCCTTTGTGCCCTGTGTAGGAAAATTAGCATGCATGAGATTTCATATTAACAAAATTATTACATTCTAATGTAACCTATGACATCTCACTACTCAGCAGAGCATCAGTCAGTTGTACTTTTCCAAGGGCACAAAGATAGAGTTTTCTTTAAAAATTCGATCAAGGTCTAAAAATTGGGAGAATCACTTGTAAATTACTCCCTCTGTTTCAATTTAGATGACACACTTTCCTTATTAGTCCGTTCCACAAAGAATGACACATTTCTACGATTGGAAATAATTCAACTTTAAACTCTTTATTTTACTTATTTTACCCTTAAGGAGAAGCTTTTATAACCACACAAATGACATGGCCCCACAAGCTTTTACCCCTTAAGTTTTTAAGACCACAAGTTTCAAAAGTCTTTTTTTTTCTTTTCTTAAACTCCGTGCCGAGTCAAACTACTTCATCAAATTTGAAATGGAGGGAGTATTTTTAGGAACTTTGCAGTCGAGAAAGTATGGTTCTATATGTTTCATGTTGTTATGAGAAGGACGGTGGAAATTTGATTCGGTGCAAGTTTCCATATTTAAGAGTCTTGATGGATCTTGCAAATGCGTCTACTCTTGCAACAAATGTTTTCTTAGTAGTAGAGTTTCACAGTAAAGTCAATTTTCCTTCTTATGTTATCTTGACACCATCGCATACTTGACCACCATTGTCATTTTTTATTGGTATTGGATTCTTAATGTTTATTTTTACATAGGTTCTCATTCCATTCCTACAATGGGAATCCACTGCATTTGGCCGTCCAGTTCTTGCCCTCGTACTTGTAGCTTCCTTAGCTTTCTTTCCAGTAGTCCTACTTCCTTCTGGACCATCGATGTGGCTCGCAGGAATGATCTTTGGATATGGTCTCGGATTTGTCATAATCATGGTTGGAACAACAATCGGGATGATCCTGCCATACTTGATTGGTTTGCTTTTCCGAGATAGAATTCATGTAAGATTGCTTACATTTTATCTAGTCTCTACTGATTCATCAATCTTAACAATTGATAATTGACATTTCCTCCTCGTCCTACATATGGCTTATTTGATCTCATCTGCAGCAATGGTTGAAGAGATGGCCTCGGCAGGCTACCTTGGTTAGATTGGCAGGAGACGGAAGTTGGTTCCATCAATTTCGTGTGGTTGCATTATTTAGGGTTTCGCCATTCCCATACACAATCTTCAATTATGCAGTAGTAGTTACAAGCATGAGTTTCTGGCCTTATTTATGTGGATCAATAGCAGGAATGATTCCTGAAGCCTTTATATACATATACAGGTAAAAACCCTGCCTATCCGTACCCCTTTCTATCATCACTAAATGGTGATTCCTTTTACAATTAATTTGTTCATCTACATGTAGTGGTCGGCTAATAAAGACATTTGCTGATGTCCAATATGGAAACATCCACCTGACTCCAGTTGAGATTGTATATAATGTAATTTCCTTCATTATAGCAATCATCACAACAGTGGTTTTTACGGTGTATACGAAGAGGACACTAGATGAACTTGAAAGAGCACAAGATATCGACAGTGAAGGCTCTGCCTTTGACAATGGCAAACTGGAAATGGGGCCGCTTCCCATTGGAAAAATCATGCCTTTAGATTGAAAAGCCTTTCCTGACTACCAAGGGTATCTAAGGAACCTAGTGTAATTAAATTTAGCACAGAAGCCTCCTTTTATATTTGTAATTACGAAATGAAAAGGGAAAGAAAAATAAAGGTTTGCATAAAGCTGTGATTGATTCTATTCTTTCACCAAGTAATGATAGTCTGATTTTGTTCAGAGAAAACAATGGTTCCCTCAGAAAGGATGGATGGATGGATGAGCCTGTTTTTTTCTTTAGACTTGCTTTGTTGGTAAAGTAAAGCAGATGATGAGATATGACTTCAATGACTGCTTGTCAATTGTGTGGAAATATTTGATATTGTGAAAATAAATGAAATTAAGGATAAATTATTTACATTGTTGGTGCATATAATTGAACTCTATGGTTAATGTGAGACATTTGGGTAATCGGGTAACGACTATGACCATTTGTCATGAACTTTTAATGGAGGATATAGATGAACAATTTTAGGGTATAGACCTCGATTAAATCTTAGGTTCAAGTGCGTTGAAGAAAGAATTTGTGTGGTTATTATGCAAATTTATAGTATAAATCATGGGAAATCGAATTTCAAGTTCCTAACTGTTACTACTACATTTTTTTATCTAGATTTTCAGCTTGAAAGAATTTTAGTAGTTTCCACATTATTCAGTTTTAAAAGATCTTCAATATATATTTAAAATTTTTGCATGTTTTTGGTAGTAAAGTTGAAATACCTTGATGATTAAAATAATTTTTTGGACACAGCTAGAAAGAAAAAAATAGATTTAACATTTTATCTAATTTTAGAAGTAGTAATGTTGCGAAGGGTACTGCCAAGAGGTGAGGCAGATTAGATATCAAGGCTCAATATTAGTTGGTCTAATTTGCTGCAGCGATGCTAATATCTATGTTAGGGACTACGGCACCCAAGAGTGAAGGTGAGGAGTGGGAGAAATTATAAAAAGAAAACAATGTTCAAATTCTAGTAAAGACAAACAAAACGAGCTAGGAATTTTGCTAAATTTTGGTCATAACAGGTATTATACCTACTTCTCAATCCCCAATATAAAGCTTTTGGTCAACAAGCATACAAAGTATAAGCAAAACGTTAAACTAATTCACTTGCTGATGAAGGACTGACTATTCCTTGGTCTCTAATTGAAATTTGGCTCCAAAGGCATATGAGACTCACATTCAGATCCCATTTATCTGTCGTAAATGCAGAAGATTGCATCTTTTATATCTTTACCATCTGAGTTTCATTTCTACGTATATAAACTGCATGCCAAATATAAAATAAAATTACTATTACAACAAGATGGTCAATTTGGTATGAACTATCAGGAGCAATGGGATGAACTTAACATCCACTAACATGCTAGCACTCCTGGATCTATTACCCACTAGAGAGCATAGATTGACAAGATTACTAAGTGGACCACTTCGAAGATGACCATTGACAAACATATAGAGCGAATGAACAGTTGAAATTAGTTTTCATACAACGTTCAATGCTAATCAAGTACATGACTAGCAATTTACTTACAAAAGAAGACAAATTGACAATTGTTGGAAATCCAATTCACAAGCTTGATCATTAATGTCATGGATTTCCCAATGCAAGGTCATGCCATGTATCCCCATCAACTTGTTGAGCCTCTTGATCTGATATATATATATATATGAGAACTGATAGGAAGTAGCCAACATGAAAATAAACGTGGCAAGAATTCCTCAGATGTGCAGCGTTAAAAATCATAGTAATTCTGATAAGTTAACTTATTGATATGTAACATTCCTGATATCAAAACTCAACAAAATGTGAGCGAACCAGGAAATATTTAAATCGGATCTATGTATATATATTCCTGATCCCATTAGTGCCAAAGCCCATTTCAGAAATAACCTAACTAGTCACTATAGCCTTCAAGTTCTTCTCATTACATCTCATCAAATGCTTATAAGCAAATCCACATGATACTATTTGAAATGATGTACGATATAAGGGGTTCAACATCACAGAGAACGGAAACCTTTCAGCACACACCAATCGTGGATCGAACAGAGGCTAGATTAAACTTTAGAAATGTTTGGCATTCAGGCTTGCAAAGCCTACTAAAGAAATCGCAAAGATGATTATAAATTTCAGCTTTCTGCCTACAACCGACATAACCAAATATGAAGCGCTTACAGATTTAACCAAGGAACTTCTATGTTAAAAGTACTCCCTGTCTAGGGCACTGGAACCTCTATGATAGAGGCCATATAATAGCTACTTTATAGACATTCTGTTCTAACAGTCCTTGGCGATAAACAACTTACACTTTTAAAGTGTCAACTTTTGATCTCACATTTCGTACCCAAACAAATGATTAAGTGATAAATCACTCCCACGTTCAATATTTTTCCAAGTGTATGAATACAAGAATACTTACTTGAGTCTTCATTGTCGTCGGTCTTTGGAAGTAGTACGGGTGGTAATGGGAGATCTGCGATAATAGACCAATTAAAAGCAACAACAGTAAATTCTACTATGCTTCAATTCTAAAGTAGTTGGGGTAAAATATAAATGCAAAATGAAAGTATGAGACAGAAAATTATAAAAATATACAGCAATAAGTATATGTCTGAGATGCGATACGTGTGTGATTGAGAAAACCTCTAGCTTTAGAGAATCCCTAATTTGCCACAAAGGATAGTTATTTAGTATTGGAATGAATGGACATTACTAGAGTGAAACGGATGATTTATATTAAAAGGCGAAAAGCCAGAAAAGAAAGAAAAAAAAAGGAAATAACTCTGCCGGATTTTATAAAGGAAGAAAAATAAAAACTAAAAATGCAATTCAAGAATAATAACTAGAAATACATTCAAATATTATACGGACAGCGGATTTGAAAAATAATTATAATTAAGTGAAATATTTATCGTTTATACTGTTCTCTTCAACATAGAGTTCCATGTGTGATGCACGACTTGGCATCTTGCTGTCAAACAGAAGTGTTTCCTAATTGAGACAAAGCACTCACCACCTATCTAGTTCCAAGTTTCAGAGCTTAAGCACGCTAAGGGTGAGCGCACTCAATAAGAGTGATGCAGCCGATTCCAATTAATTTGGGATTGAAGCAAAGTTGATTGATCGATATAAAATTAAATAGGTGAAAGAGGATAATACCATCTTCAGGCAAAGTATCTCGCATCCATTCCTCATCCACAATATCTATGAGGACTCCTAAGCTGAGGATTTGCTCTGCCATGCTTTGCTGTCCATTTCAAAGATGAAATCTCTAGTTAGATGACAGAAACTCAAACAGAAAAATCCACATGTATACAAAAAGTATCAAATTAAAGTCCCAGAACAGTTCCATATCTTTGGGCTAAAAGTCAAAATCCCCTCTTCTTTGACTTGAAGAACTAAAAGTCCTCATTATTTGTCAAACTGGTATACTTTTGGGCTAACCAAAAACGTTGGTTTTTAACAGAGGGAGCACCATGATTTCATCTCCAAAGATACCCGATAGGCATTAAGTTCGGAATCATATACTGAGAATAAGAATACTCTTTTGTCTCCCAAATATAGCTAAGATCAAAGAATCTAAAGAGAGAACCCAAGGTTTTAGAATTTAAAGATCCTAAAAAAATAGCAAACAGCAACTGATTTTACTACCAGGCATAAACCCTAGACCCTCCCAAAGTCCCTATCATAAATGATCACCAAAAACTACAAAGAAAATAAAATTGAAAATCTCTATCATGCTAAAAGGTTAACTCGGGAAAATCTGGAGAGAGACAGAGGGGAACTTACAACTTACGAGTCGATTTCGCCGGAGAAGAAATGGAGGAACAATTATGGGGCTTGCGTTACTTCAATCAATTCGGGAACTTTCGGCGGGCCAAAAAGCGATCGAAATGTGAGTAAAAAAAAGGACCATTTAACAACACATACCCAAACACTTTGCCATTATATAGGTAAATTCTAAAAAAAACTACTTTATATATACTCTCTCAAACAACTCTTCTTGTTCACTATTTCCTTCCCGTTTCTATCCTTGTATTTCTTATTCTATCTCTTTTCTTTCGCTCTCATAGTTTAGCAATTCTTTTTGCAAATTATGCAAAAAAATCAGTGAAATAAAAAGACAAAGTTGATCAAATCAGAAAAAATCAAAAGCAAAAACTAAAATTACCAAAGGGATTTGGGCTTGAGTGCATCCTATTACTAGTTTTCTGCAATTGCTCCTAGATTGGCCCAAATCAGCTCAATCGAGATACTAAGGCTAATAAGATCTCTTTTTAACGGAAAAAGTCTAAAAATACCCTCAAACTATTGGAAATAACTCAATTATACCCTCTGTTTGCTTTGGGTACCAAAGATACCCCTACCGTCACTTTTTGGGACCATAAATGCCTCAGAACTAACAGATGACCACATGTATATCCTATGTGTAATCAAAATACCTAACAACTCACTAACCCATATAATTTACCCATTAACCTAAATGGTATCCCGCGACCCGATTGTCTAATTAAAGGGGCAAAACGATTTTACCCCTCATTTCTCACTACCCTTCTAAGGGTGTCTTAGAGAGGCGATTTCAGAGGAGGATTTTCAGAGGAATAACAAGACAAATTGAAAATTATTTACCCCAGATCTTTCATACTCACCCCCTAAGCTCAGTTGGAAAGGTAAAGAAGCGGTCACTGGCAATCGGTTGGAAGTGGCAAGGCAGCAGAAGGTGGGGAAGTTAAAGTCTAAGAAAGCCAATGGAAACTCTCAAATCTAAGACTAGTAATTGTTAGGTAGTTATATGACTTTAACTTTGGTGTCAGAAATTAATTTCCAAATCGATTTTGCTGCTCCTTTTGTCGAGTTTTGTTGCTCTTTTGGTCCTGTTTTGGTCTAGTTTTACTGCAGTATTTTTGGATTGGTTTTGCTGCTATTTTGGTCTATTTTTTGGCCAATTTTGCTGCTAAAATTAATCTAATCTTGATGTTATTTTGTTGCATATTATAGTCCTATTTTGCTGCTGAAATTAGTCTAGTCTTGATGCAGTTTTTCAGCCTTTTTGATCCAGTTTTGCTGTTGAAATTAGTCTACTCTTGATGCAGTTTTGCTGAAATTTTTGGTTCAATTTTGCTGTTGTCTTGGTTCTTAATTAATCCAGTTTTGTTGCAGATTTTGGGCTAATTTTGCTGCTATTTTGGTCATTTCTTGGCAAGTTCTGTTGTATTATTTTGATATGATTTTACTGCTAGTTTCGTCCACTTTTTGCTCCATTATTACTATTATCTTTTAGTCTATTTTTGCGGCTATTTTTGGTAAAACCTATAAAATATAAGATTAATCAATAAAAAATAATTATTTATTTTCGACTAAATAATTACTAATAATTAAGAAGGACTTCAAAGAAACTCAGCAAATCTGAACCTAAACGTAGCAAAAGAAAGTGAATTCATTAAACCCACCAAAAAAGAAAATAAATTTAAGATTTACTTTTGGTAAAACATCCACCCTGCATTAGCAGCTGTCCAAGCAGACAAAAATAAAGTAATTAGTCCGCAACGATATTTCTAGATACTGGATTTCATGTGAATTCATAGAACAATCTGACATTGAGTCAAAAAATTCATTAGAAAGAGAGATTTGTTAGGAAATTCTTGAAAATGTAAAAATAAGGTTATGATGAGAGAAACCATCTATATAAAGATCGGTGTTTTGCCATGTTGGACTGCCATATTAGCTTATTTATATTATTAAACATGTCCCAAAGGCTCATGTGACCATCTGTTAGTTCTAAGGCATTTATGGTCTAAAAAATGACGGCAAGGATATTTTTGGTACCAAAGGCAAACGAAGGGTATAATTGAGTTATTTCTGATAGTTTGAGGACATTTTTTTGACCTTTTCCGCTTTTTAAATTAATGAAACTGTATTTAAGGGATTTCGAGTTGTTCCCTATCCAAAATACAGAAATCTAGCAGGTTTTAACATATATCTTGATAATAAGGAATCAATATGCTAAAGTAAAGAATAGCTTTGAAACAAATACAGTTGAGCTTCTTGAATCTCGGGCCAACAATAAGATTGGCATGTGGGCCGGGTCCGGGCCTAAGCGGGCTTCGTAGGCCGGGCCTAAGTGGGCCCGATCCCAACTTAAATGAGCTTCGCGGGCCCGGGCTTTGCAGGCTTTTTGTAGGAACCGGACGAGATCGGGCCCACAAACTAATGGTTCCGGGCTAAGTGGGCCGATCCGGGGCCTAAGTGGGCCCAACAAATACTTTTTATTTTATTTTTATTTTTATTTTTATAGAAGTTAGAGGAAAAAAATGGTAATAAAAATATCAAAGGCAATTCCTTATAAATTATATTATAGAATTGTGACATAAATTTTTTAATTCAAATTTAAAGACAAAAATATTGTAAAGAGATATTCAAATTCAAAGCAATGCGTTATAATTTTATTATAGCATTAAAAAAATATGACAATATCTTTCTTAGTCTTCCTCCCCCCTATGGAATGAGCACAACAAGGTACTAATACCACTATTGAGAAGAAAAAGAAACTAATCAAGATGTGCCACAATACAAGTTACATATTAATTTTTGATCATACAAGTTACATGGTATCTCTTACAAATTTCATAAATCCTTCAAGGTCCAGAGGAATTTCTGTTGGTGGTGACGGAAAAGAAGCTTGGTCATCACCGCTTCCGAGCGAAGCAGCATCCTCCGCAAGTTCAGTTAGCACTTCTTCGTAAGTTTCGTCTACCTCTGGTTGTGATTCAGCAAGTCTAGAATTTCTTCTTTCCGAACGGATCCAATCTCTAAAAAGTACTGATTTTTCCAAGCTCTCCCTCATAGATGCTCTATAATCACCGAGTTGAAGTCTTGCTTGACTGAAAGCGCTCTCCGATGTTACTGTTGAAACTTGAATAGTTAAAATGTCTCGGGTCATTCTTGAAAAAATCGAAAAGTATTTTGTTTTTTGTCCTTCCACCATTCCAAAATATTAAAGGAGCTGTCGGGATTCACTTTCTCAATTCCCTGTGACAAATAAACTTCAAGCTCATTTAGTTGTAAAAAATTACTAGTACTAGAACCTTGAGAACCTCTGAACCCCGCCCAAGCACTAAGTGCTCTTACTCCCGCAGTTCTTTTAGATGATTGAGAACTAGAAGAAGAAAGAGTTGGAATATTTGGTCTAGCATGATCTAATGCAACTTGATAAGCATTATAAATAGTTTGAACATATATTTTAATTGAGGCTATTGCGTCCGAAAGTTTAGACAACTCCTTATCTTTAAGTGTTAAACCATTATAAACAGTTTCATACCAAAATTGAGGGCCTCCTAATTTCATAGTAGGATTTAATAAGGCAGCAACTCCATAAATAGGGGGAAAATATTTTTTAAACTTTTTTCTCATAGAATCAATAGCAAGTTGATAAATTTCCCCATCCTCTAAAAAATGATCAAATAAATTTGCAAGTTCTGCAATATAAACTAAACAGTTAGAAATAGTAGGATAATATTGCCCAGAAAATTCATTTGTAGTAATATAAAATTTTTCTAAAAAATCTACAAGCATTTTAACATTAACCCAATCCGCATTTGTAAGGTGCTCATCATCATCACTTACATGAGCATTAAACGTTGAGTTTATGGGGATTCTATATTCATATGCAACAACTAAACTTTCATACATGTAATTCTATCTAGTTGGACAAGGTTTAGGAACCATTTTTTCTCTTAGGCGAAATTCATCGCATTTTTTAAAATATTCTCTAAGTCTACTCCTACGGTTTGAATAAAAAAGCCAGTTAAGAGCCATTTTAACCTTTTCAATTTCAACATTTAAAATTCTCATACCATCACCCACAATTAAATGGTAAATATGACAAATACATCTGTCACGACCCAAACTAACCCCTGCCGTGATGGTGCCTATAGTGGAACTGGGCAAGCCGACTCATTTCTAAAACAAACCGATGTTTTCATTTCAAAGATAATTTCAATGTTATTTAACATAAAAACCTTCGTGAACGAGTTCAATTCAAAATAAAAGTGCGGAAGAAAAAGCCCGACATAGGGGTGTCACTAGTCATGAGTATCTACTACAATCTGTCTAACAATATCAAGGCTAACTCAGGCTGGAAAATAGCTAAATATAACTAGAGGAAGATAAGAGGGAGAAGAGCAGGGGCTACGATTGCCAAATAGCTACCTTGCTATCTCTAAGAAAATCTGCAACCAGAACAATCAATAACCGCTACCGTATCTAGCTACACCTGAATCTGCACACAAAGTGCAGAGAGTAACGTGAGTACGCCAACTCAGTAAGTAACAACAATAAATAAGGACTGAGCAGTAGTGACGAGCAATAAACCATACAACATTCATATCAAGAAAACTCAGTAAAATACCACATGCTTTTAAAATCAGGATTTGAATCAAAACATCTCGTTTAAACCCAGTTCCACTAAAAATCATTTAAAGATATTTTCAACAGTTTTCAAATAGAGGAAAAATGCAAAAATGAGCAAAATGATGAAATCATAAACAGCCCCTCGGGCAAAACATCACTCATAGCCCCTCGGGCAAACCTCACAGTTACTCGTGCCACTCGGGCATACCTCACAATCACTCTTTCCACTCGGGCATACCTCACAATCACTCATGACTCCCAGTCACTCGGCACTCGCACTCAGTAGGTACCTGTGCTCACTGGGGGTGTGTACAGACTCCGGAGGGGCTCCTTCAGCCCAGGTGCTATAATCTGCACGGACAACTCACGTGCTGCACGGACAACTCACGTGTTATAATAATAAAGTATGCTGCAGGCGGGCAGCCCCGATCCACACTCATCCTCATAATCAGGCCCTCGGCAGATATCAAATATGCTGCGGCATGCAGCCTGATCCCATAAATATCCTCACAAATCAGGCCCTCGGCCTCACTCAGTCATAAACCTCTCAAGCCACTCGGGTATTTTAGTAAAAACAGGGCATTCGGCCCAAAATATTTATATGCATAAAAATAGAGTCATAAAACTGAGTTATGCTTTAAACAAGTATAAACATGACTGAGTATAGATTTTCAATCGAAAACAATGAGAGGATAGTAAGAAAAGGCCCCTAAGGGTCCAAACATCACTAGCACAAGGCCCAACCATGGCATGCAGCCTAATTTACAGAAACTCTTTCTAAAACATATAAGTATCATATAGTTTCAACAAAATATGCAACTTTATAGTTGCTACGGGATGGACCAAGTCATCAATCCCCGACGGTGCACGCCCACACGCCCATCACCTAGCATGTGCGTCACCTCAAAGTAGTAAAATGATACTAAATTCGGGGTTTCATACCCTCAGGACTAGATTTACAATCGTTACTTACCTCAAGCCATGAAATTCTTATTCTGCAATGTCCTTTCCTCGTGAATTGGTCTCCAAATACCTCGAATCTGGTCATAAATAATTCGTTTCAGTCAATAAAATTCATTGGAATTAATTCCATAAGAAAATAATGATTTTCCATAAAAATCCAAAAATTAGCTCAAAAATTGCCCGTGGGGCCCATGTCTCGGAACTCGACAAAAATTAAAAAATTCAGAAGCCAATTCAACCACGAGTCTAACCATACTAATTTTACCAAAATCCGACCCCAACTCGACCCTCAAATCTTCAATTTAAACCAAGAGGGTTTTTAAATTT
Organism: Nicotiana tomentosiformis; assembly: GCF_000390325.3. NCBI lineage: Eukaryota > Viridiplantae > Streptophyta > Magnoliopsida > Solanales > Solanaceae > Nicotiana > Nicotiana tomentosiformis. The sequence goes on along the minus strand of NC_090822.1, from coordinate 76,122,189 downwards.
TCCCAACTCAATTCACCAATTAAATGATAAAAACAATCATGGATTCGGGTAATTTAACCAATATTGAGTTAAGAATACTTACCCCGTTATTTTCTCTGAAAATCACCCAAAATCGCCTCAAATCCGAGCTCCAAATCATCAAATTCAGAACTTAAACTATCTGCCCAGACATTTACTCTACGCGATCGCGAACATTCCCACGCGATTGCGAAGAACAATTTCCATCGCCTAGATTTTACTCTACGCGATCGCGGATTTTTCCACGCGATCGCGATGCACAACATCACAGACATACACGATTGTGGACTAGTCCACGCGATCGCGAAGAACAAAACGCGTGACTTCTACTCCGCTCCACTTACTCTACGCGAACGCAACCTTCGTCACACGTTCGCGAGTCAAAAAATTCCAGAGCTATGCGATCGCATCACGCTTCACGTGATCGCGAAGCACAAATTGCCACTGCCGCACATTAACCCTACGCGATTGCAAATATCCCCACGCGATCGCGTAGAACAAAAATCCTCACTGACCAACTAAGCCTACGCGATCGCAAACGCATTCACACGATCGCGTAGAAGGAAAACATTATCAGATATCAGAAAATTCCAGCAGCTATTCAAGTCCAAATTTTTGATCCGTTAACCATCCAAAACTCACCCGAGCCCCTCGGGACCTTGACCAAATATACCAACAAGTCCTAAAATATCATACGGACTTAGTCGAACCCTCAAATCACCTCAAACAACGCTAAAATCATGAATTACACCCCAATTCAAGCCTAATGAACTTTGAAATTTCTAATTTCTACAAACGACTCCGGAACCTATCAAATCACGTCCGATTGACCTCAAATTTTACACACAAGTCATAAATGACATAACAGAGGTATTCCAATTTTCAGAATCGGATTCCGACCCTGATATCAAAAAGTCAACCCCCCGGTCAAACTTCTCAAAAATTAAACTTTCGGCATTTCAAGCCTAATTCCTCTACGGACTTCCAAATAATATTCTGGACATGTTCCTAAGCCCAAAATCACCATACAAAGCTATTGGAATTATCAGAATTCAAATCTGAGATCGTTTACATATAGGTCAACATCCGGTTGACCTTTTCAATTTAAGTTTCTACTTAAGAGACTGAGTGTCTCAATTCACTCTGAAACCACTCCGGTCTCGAACCAACTAACCCGATATAACATAATATAGCTGAATAACACAAAAAGAAGTAGAAATAGGGAAAACATGGCTAAAACTCTCGAAACAACCGGCCGGGTCATTACATCCCCTCTCTTAAACATCCGTTCGTCCTCGAACGGGTCTAGAAACATACCTGGAGTCTCGAATAGGCGTGGATATTTGCTCCGCATCTCCCGCTCGGTCTCCCAAGTGGCCTTCTTCATAGGCTGACCTCTCCATTGCACCTTCACTGAAGCTATATCCTTTGACCTCAACCTTCGAACCTGCCAATCCAAAATAGCCACCGGCTCCACATCATAAGTCATATCGCCCTCCAACTGAACTGTGCTGAAATCCAAAACATGGGACGGATCTCCAATATACTTCCGGAGCATGAAAACATGAAACACTGGATGCACACTCGACAAGCTGGGTGGCAAGGCAAGCTTATAAGCCACCTCCCATATTCTCTGAAGCACCTCAAAAGGCCCAATAAACCGGGGGCTCAACTTGCCCCTCTTCCCAAACCTCATAATACCCTTCATGGGTGATACCATCAACAAAACCTTCTCCCCAACCATAAAAGACACATCACGGACCTTCCTATCTGTGTAGCTCTTCTGCCTAGACTGCGCCATGTGAAGCCGTTCATGAATCAATTTCACCTTATCTAATGCCTCCTGGACCAAGTTTGTACCTAAGAGCCTAGCCTCACCCGGCTCAAACTATCCAACCAGAGATCTACACCTCCTCCCATATAAAGCCTCATACGGAGCCATCTGAATACTCGACTGATAACTGTTGTTATATGCAAACTCTGCGAGTAGCAGAAACTGGTCCCATGAACCCCCAAAGTCAATGACATAAGCACGCAACATGTCCTCCAATATCTGAATAGTATGCTTGGACTGCCTGTTGGTATGAGGGTGAAAAGTTGTGCTCAACTCAACATGAGTACTCAACTCTCACTGCACGGCCCTCTAAAACTGCGATGTGAACTGAGTACCCCTATCTGAAATGATGGAAACTAGGACACCATGCAGGCGAACGATCTCACAGATGTAAATCTTAGCCAACCGCTCTAAAGAGTAAGTAGTACCAACTGGAATGAAGTACGCAGACTTGGTCAGCCGATCCACAATAACCCAAATAGCATCAAACTTCCTCAAAGTCCGTGGGAGCCCAACTACAATGTCCATGGTGATCCTCTCCCACTTCCACTCTGGGATCTCTAATCTCTGAAGCAAGTCACCCGGTCTCTGATGCTCATACTTAACCTGCTGATAGTTGAGGCACCGAGCCACAAACCCAACTATATCCTTCTTCATCCGCCTCCACCAATAGTGCTGCTTCAAATCCTGGTATATCTTCGCGGCACCCGGATGAATGGAATACCGCGAGCTGTGGGCCTCCTCAAGAATCAACTCTCGAAGCCCATCTATATTAGGCACACATCTAGCCCTGCATCCTCAGCACGCCATCATCACTAATAGTCACATCCCTAGAATCACCTCTCTGAACCCTGTCCTGAAGAACGAGCAAATGGGGGTCATCATACTGATGCTCCATGATACGGTCATAAAGAGAAGACCTGGAGACCACACAAGCCAATACCCGACTAGGCTCCAAAATATCCAATCCGACAAGCTGGCCCGCTAAGGCCTGAACATCCAATGCCAAAGGTCTCTCTGCTGCTCGAAGATATGCTAAACTCCCTAAACTCTCTGCCCGATGACTCAAAACATCGGCCACCACATTGGCCTTCCCCGGATGGTACAAAATAGTGATATCATAGTCCTGAAGAAGCTCCAACCATCTCCGCTGACGCAAATTAAGATCCTTTTGCTTTAACAGATACTGCAGTTTCCGGTGATCAGTATAGATTTCACAATGAACCCCATACAAATAATGACGCCAAATCTTCAAGGCATGAACAATGGCTGCTAACTCAGGATCATGGACAGGATAGTTCTTCTCATGGGTCTTCAATTGGCGCGAGGCATAGGCAATCACCCTACCCTCCTGCATCAAAACATAACCAATGCCTATCCTCGTGGCATCACAATACACAGTGTAAGAACCTGAAGCTAATGGTAGAACTAACACTGGAGCTATGGTCAAAGCAGTCTTGAGCTTCTGAAAGCTCTCCTCACACTCATCCGACCACCTGAATGGAGCACCCTTTTGGGTCAATTTGGTCAAGGGCAATGCAATAGATGAAAATTCCTCCATAAAGCGACGGTAATAACCCGCCAAACCAAGAAAGCTCCTAATCTCCGTGGCTAAGGACGGTCTGGGCCAACTCTGCACCACCTCTATCTTCTTCAGATCCATCTGAATACCCTCACTGGACACCACGTGCCCCAAGAATGCTACTGAACTGAGCCAAAACTCACATTTGAAGAACTTTGCATAAAGCTTCTCCTTTTTCAATCTCTGTAATACAACCCTCAAATGCTGAGCGTGCTCCTCCTGGCTACGAGAGTACACTAGGATGCCGTCAGTGAATACAACGACGAATGAGTCCAAATAGGGCTGAAATACACTGTTCATCAAATGCATGAACGCTACTGAGGCATTGGTCAGCCCAAAAGACATCACCAAGAAATCATAATGGCCATATCGGGTCCTGAAAGCTGTCTTAAGAATATCTGAATCCCGAATCTTTAGCTGGTGATAACCGGACCTCAAATCAATCTTGGAGAACACCCTCGCTCCCTGAAGCTGGTCGAATAAATCATCAATACGAGGCAAAGGATACTTGTTCTTGACTGTGACCTTGTTCAACTGCCTGTAATCAATATACATTCTCATGGAACCATCTTTATTTTTCACAAATAGAACAGGTGCACCCCAAGGTGACACACTAGGCCAAATAAACCCCTTATCAAGGAGTTCCTGAAGCTGTTCTTTCAATTCCTTAAACTCCGCCGGTGCCATACAATACGGTGGAATAGAAATGGGTTGAGTGCCCGGCACCAAATCAATACCAAAGTCAATATCCTTGTCAGGCGACATGCCCGACAGGTCTGTAGGAAACATATCCGAAAAATCATGTACCACCGGAACAGAATCAATGACAGGAGTCTCTGCACTAACATCCCTCACAAAAGCCAAATAAGATAGGCAACCCTTCTCAACCATGCAATGAGCCTTCAAATATGAAATCACCCTACTTGGTACATAATTTACACAACCGCTCTACTCAACCCTCGGAATTCCCGACATAGTCAACATCACCGTATTAGCATGACAATATAGAACAGCATGACATGGAGATAACCAATCCATACCCAATATCACGTCAAAGTCGACCATACTGAGCAGCAAAAGGTCCACCTGGGTCTCCAGACCCCCAATAGTCACCACACATGACCGATATACGCGGTCCACAATAATAGTATCGCCCACAGGAGTAGATACATGAACAGAAGAAACTAGAGACTCACGGGGCATATCCAAAAAATGGGCAAAATACGAGGAAACATATGAATACGTGAAACCAGGGTCAAATAATACTGAGGCATCTCTATAACAAACTGAGACAATACCTGTAATCATAACATCTCAAGCAATAGCATCTGGTCTGGCAGGGAAGGCATAGAAATGGTCCTGGCCACCCCCTGATCTGCCTCTCCGTCTAGCGCGACCCCTAGCTGACTGACCTCCACCCCGAGCTGACTGGACGGGTGGTGAGGTAACTGGTGCTGTAGTCGGAGGCTGACTCCTCTGCTGAGATAGACCTCTATGACGATGAGGACACTGCCTCCACATATGCCCAAGCTCTCCACACTCAAAACAACTTCCTGGTGCTGGCGGCGGACCCCTAGTACCGGGATAACTGGTAGAACAACTTGGCATGGAAGAGCCCTGAACAGGTGGAGCACGGGATGAACTCTGAACTGGAAGGGTACTAAGTGATGAGTGGCCCTGATGGGAACTGTGAGAACCATGGCCAGATGATGCACCACGGTGAAATGGCCGAGCTGACTGAGCCTGTCTGAAATAACGACCTCTACCGTGCTGGAACTTACCCCCAAAAGGAGCACCGCTGAATCCACCCTGACCACGAGGCCTCTTGGCCTCCTTTTCAACCCTCTTCTGACCGCGAACCATCTCAATCTGCCGAGCAAGGTTGACAACCTCATCAAAGGTAGCACCCGAAACCCGCTCCCTGTTCATGAGCAACTGTAGCTGATAAGTGAGGCCATCAATAAACCTAATGATCCTCTCTCTGTCTGTGGGAACCAACCAGATAGCATGACGGGCCAACTCAGATAATCCATCTCATATTATGTCACAGATATATCACCCTGGCGAATTTGCTCAAACTGTCTGCGCAGCTCCTCTCTACGGGATCGAGGCACGAACTTCTCCAAAAAGACCACAGAGAACTGCTGCCAAGTAAGGGGTGCTGCGCCAACAGACCTACGCCTCTCGTAAGTCTCCCACCATCTGAGTGCAGCCCCAGAGAACTGAAAGGTAGTGAATGAGACCCCATAAGTCTCCAAAATACCAGCAGTACAAAGTATCCTCTGACACATGTCCAAAAGGTCCTGAGCATTCTCTCTCTCTGTGCCACTGAAAGGTGATGGTTGGAGTCTCCCAAACCTTTCCAACCTACGCTGATCATCCTCAGGCATAGCAGGAACCACATAATCTTGAGCAACAGCAATCGCCTGGGCTGGTGGTGCCTCCGGTGTCTGAAGTCCCTAAATAACCTGCTCGGGTGTGCGAGCGACGGGAGTCTGAGTGCCTCCCCTGGCCTGAGAAGTGGCTGCGGCCGTCAAAATAGAGACCGCCTGAGCAAGGCCGATACACGCTGTCAGAATCTGAGCTAGGGCCTCCTGAAGGTCTGGAATCACAGTAGGCACAGGTGGTGCCCGAGCTAGTGCATCAACAACTGGAACCTGGTCCTGATCTGGGACAACCGGTGGATCTGCAGGTACTGCCCCAACTACTGTACGGGCTGCACCTCTGCCCAAACCACGGCCTCTACCGCGGCCTCGGTCTCTCACGGCCCTCGCTGGTGGTACTAGTGGCTAGCCCTCCTGACCGGTAGCACGAGTCCTCACCATCTGTGAGAGAATGAAACAACAGATGTTTAGTTACTAGAATCAATAGATTCGCACGACAAGAATTCAAGAATGTATAGTTTCCTAAAGGTTCTGCACACTGTCAAAGATAAGTATAGATGTCTCTGTACCAATCCGCAAAACTCTACTAAACTCGCTCATGACTCGTGAGACCTATGTAACCTAGGCTCTGATACCAATCTGTCACGACCCAAACTAATCCCTGTCATGATGGCGCCTATCATGGAACTAGGCAAGCCGACTCATTTCCAAAACAAACCGATATTTTCATTTCAAAGATAATTTCAATGTTATTTAACATAAAAACCTTCGTGAATGAGTTCAATTCAAAATAAAAGTGTGGAAGGAAAAGTCCGACATCGGGGTGTCACTAGTCATGAGCATCTACTACAATCTGTCTAACAATATCAAGGCTAGCTCAACGTGAAAAATAGCTAAATACAACTAGAGGAATATAAGAGGGAGAAGAGCAGGGGCTGCGATCGCCAAACAACTACCTTGCTATCTCCAAGAAAATCTGCAACCAGAACAATCAATAACCGCTACCATGTCCAGCTACACCTGAATCTGCACACAAGGTGCAGAGAGTAACGTGAGTACGTCAACTCAGTAAGTAACAACAATAAATAAGGACTGAGCAGTAGTGATGAGCAATAAACCATAAAACATTCATATCAAGAAAACTCAGTAAAATACCATATGCTTTTAAAATCAGGATTTGAATCAAAATATCTCGTTTAAACCCAGTTCTAGTAAAAATCATTTAAAGATATTTTCAACTGTTTCCAAACAGAGGAAAAAGGCAAAAATGAGAAAAATGATGAAATCATAAACAGCCCCTCGGGCAAAACATCACTCATATACAGACCCTCGGGCAAACCTCATAGTTACTCGTGCCACTCGGGCATACCTCACAATCACTCTTTTCACTCGGGCATACCTCACAATCACTCATGACTCCCAGTCACTCAGCACTCAGCACTCGCACTCAGTAGGTACCTGCGCTCACTGGGGTGTGTACAGACTCATGAGGGGCTCCTTCAGCCCAAGAGCTATAATCTACACGGACAACTCACGTGCTGCACAGAAAACTCACGTGCTATAATAATAAAGTATGTTGCAGGCGGACAACCCCAACCTACACTCATCCTCACAATCCGGCCCTCGACAGATATCAAACATGCTATGACGTACAGCCCGATCCCATAAATATCCTCACAAATCAGGCCCTCGTCCTCACTCAGTCATAAACCTCTCAAGCCACTCGGGCATTTCAGTAAAAATAAGGCATTCGGCCCAAAATATTTATATGCATAAAAATAGAGTCATAAAACTGAGTTATGCTTTAAACAAGTATAAACATGACTGAGTATAGATTTTCAATCGAAAACAATGAGAGGATAGTAAGAAAAGGCCCCTAAGGGTCCAAACAGCACTGGCACAAGGTCCAACCATGGCATTCAGCCCAATTTACAGAAACTCTTTCTAAAACATATAAGTATCATATAGTTTCAACAAAATATGCAACTTTACAGTTGCTACGGGACGGACCAAGTCACCAATCGCTCAAAAATGCTCGTGGGGTCCACATTTCGGAACTCGACAAAAGTTAAAAAATTCGGAAGCCCATTCAACCACGAGTCTAACCATACCAATTTTACCAAAATCCGACCCCAACTCGACCCTCAAATCTTCAATTTAAACCAAGAGGATTTTCAAATTTTCCCAACTCAATTTACCAATTAAATGATAAAAACAACCATGGATTCGGGTAATTTAACCAATATTGAGTTAAGAATACTTACCCCGTTGTTTCCTCTGAAAATCACCCAAAATCGCCTCAAATCCGAGCTCCATATCATCAAAAACTGAATTCAGAACTTAAACTCTCTGCCCAGACATTTGCTCTATGCGATTGCGAACATTCCCACGCGATCGCGAAGAACAATTTTCATCGCCCAGATTTTTCTCTACGCGATCGCAAATTTTCCCACGCGATCGCGATGCACAACATCACAGACATACACGATCGCGGACTAGTCCACACGATCGCGAAGAACAAAACGCATGACTTCTACTCCGCTCCACTTACTCTACGCGAACGCGACCTTCATCACGCGTTCGCCAGTCACAAAATTCCAGAGCTACGTGATCGCATCACGCTTCACGCGATCGCGTAGAACAAAAATTCTCACTAACCAACTAAGCCTACGCGATCGCAAACGCATTCACGCAATCGCGTAGAAGGAAAACATTGTCAGATATTAGAAAATTCCAGCAGCTATTCAAGTCTAAATTTTTGATCCGTTAACCATCCAAAACTCACCCGAGCCCCTCGGGACCTCGACCAAATATACCAACAAGTCCTAAAAAGTCATACGGACTTAGTCGAACCCTCAAATCTCCTCAAACAACGCTAAAATCATGAATTGCACCCCAATTTAAGCCTAATGAATTTTGAAATTTCTAATTTCTACAAACGACTCCGGAACCTATCAAATCACGTCCGATTGACCTCAAATTTTGCACACAAGTCATAAATGACATAATAGAGGTATTCCAATTTTTAGAATCGGATTCCGATTCCGATATCAAAAAGTCAACCCCCCGGTCAATTTTCTCAAAAATTAAACTTTCGGCATTTCAAGCCTAATTCCTCTACGGACTTCCAAATAATATTCTGGATACGCTCCTAAGCCCAAAATCACCATACGGAGCTATTGAAATTATCAGAATTCAAATCCAAGATTTTTTTACAATGTAACTTTGGGCGGGTTATGTTATTTTTGCCCAATTTTGACAGAATTCGGAACTAAAGTGTGATTCTTTTGGACTCAAGCAACATAAATAGGTAAAAAAAATTGGGCACCATTTTATATATATCGCAGTATTTCACCGCGCTATACCTTAACCGTAGTTTTATTTGTTGAGGTATAGCGCGGTGAATAACCGCGCTATATATAAAATATCGCCCCACCAATAATTCATCTGCACTTAACTGACCCACTAATAATTCATATGGGTATAGCGCCTATTATGCATGGGCTATACATCAAATAATTGTACACCCGGAGTGGTTTTTTTTCTTATTTAAGGAGTTTCAAAATTTGTTAAACTTCATTCAGGATTCTTGAAGTCATTCAAAATATTTGTTCGTTAAGTTATTTTACATTTTGTCATAATGTCCGAAGAGTGAAAAATTAGGGTTTCATTATATTGGGGGGAGGTTGTGGCGGAGAATAACATAGTACGCTATAGTTGTTCTCCATAGTGTCATGTTAAGTTGGCACTTACAATAGGGTACGATAGATTGGTATAGTTGTTATGTAAAAAAATGAGTGTGAGTAAACGATCGATGAATATTAAAGTAACCGGAAGATATCTGTATTCTGTTACTCCACAAGGTGTTGCTTGTTATGTTGAGTTTAACATTGAAGACGATGAAACTCTGACAGATTTTTTGAGGACTCCGGATGAACAACCGAAACTTTTTATGATAAAAATATTGGAAATGTACGTCAAGGATGAAGACGTTCGCAATAATGAGGTTTCGCAAAATAGGGATATCCCTAAATCATCGGGTGGCCTTTTTGGAGCAGTTATATCCGAACAGGTTCTGGGTGAAATATTTTGGCTAGATCTAAATTTATCTCTACAGGCGAATGAGAAACGAGGACATAATTTATCCCCAAGTTTACATAATCTACAAGTCGAGTGGCAAACTACAATTTTTCTTTGTGTTGCGAATTTTTTTTTATGTATTGAATTTGTATTAAAACTCATATACTCATAGGGGGTACCGGCCAGATATGAATTTTACAAGCTATGAACCAACAGACAATTGAAACATGCCTAGTTTTGTTGTGTTGGATCATGGCGGTCCATCCGGGAGTCATCAACAACATGATAATTTGCATCATGGAATATAAACACATTATGATTTGTAAGTGAAGTGATAAAGTATATATGTAAAGTTTGGATGAATTTGAGAAACTCATTATTTTATTGGTTATGCGGTGAAAATGAGCAACTTGAAGGTCATGTCCTTACTCAATTTCCCGAAGACGATATATTTAATCATGATTTTGCAGATGCGTAGAGTCAGGAAGATGATAATGATTATGACAACAATGCTGATGAGTCTGGAGATGACTCACCCTTCCCTGATGAGGGTGATAATGATGAGGACGAGAATGATGAACCCGATTTGACGATGGAGCATGCTCCACCTCCCGTTAGACTAAGAGTGTACGAGTCCCATGTGTCGTTTCATTCAAGGGTGATTCCCTACCTTGATCAGTTGCCAAGTATGCCAGATGTGGATGCCCTCACAAGGCATCTTGATAAAACTTGGACAGCAATGTGGGATGAATCTAGAACAACGGTGTTGTCAAAGGGCATGCTTTTTGGTGATAAAGCACACATAAGCAGGGTGGTGCGAATGTACAACATAAAAGAGTGTTGTGAGATCATGGTTCATGAGTAATCTCCGGAAGTATACAAGGTTATTTGTCGTAGATGGTTTCAAGGTTGTAATTGGATGTTGCGTGCGAGAAAGTTGAAAACAAATATGTAGATTATGGGGAAATACATTGGCACCTATAATTGTGAAATGGACACATTCAGTGGGAATTATTTTAGCGTCCATAAGTTACAAAATCAAAGAATGTATAACATTTTTCCACCACGTATATGGATGTAACATTACCAAAAGAAAGGCATTTCTCAGGCGTAAACGTGCGTTTGAAATTGTTTATGATAACTGGGACAAGTCATTTGCCGCTCTACCCAGGTACATGACTGCATTGCAACACTTTAACCCCGGGAATATTGTTGAATGGAAGCTTGAACGGAGTCCGGGAATATCAGAATACATATTCAGATATGTGTTCTGGGCATTTAAACCAGCCATTGATGGTTTTGTGCATTGTCGGCCGGTAATATCCATAGACGACACTCATGTCTATGGAATGTATGATATTAAGTTGTCGATCGTCGTTGCTGTAGATGCTAATAGAAGTATTTTTCCCCTAGCATTTGCCAATTGTGCCAATAAAAGCTAAGAGACGTGGATATTGTTTTTGAACCACTTGAAAGGCTACATTATCAAACAACGTTCATGTATTTGTCTAATATCTTATCAGCATGGCGGTATTTTAAGTTTTTTTTACAGAATTTGCGTGCATGGAAGGAACCGTATGCCTGCCACAGTTACTGGGGGATCAGGAAAATACTGATCCCACTCCTGTCACGTAATGGACATGCCCGCGATCAATAATGGAGCTGACGGGGTCACCTGCAAAGTCCCTGGCGACAACTGAAGACTGAAGGCGGCATGTCATGATAAGCATCGTGTGGCTCAGGGTGGTCACCCGACTGATCATCACTAATTTCGTCCATTTGTGCCTCAACGCCCCCTTGCTAGGGACCCCATCCTCGCCGACCACCATGACCTCGTGGGACACCCCTTCCTTTCTGCCCACGCCTGCCACGTCTACCATGTTCAAGCTCTAGTGGTGGCCCATGATGGTATTCCTCTGGCGGCATATGAGTCGCCTAATATCCTAAGAGCTCATCATCTCAGGCACGTCTCAATGTCTCTACAGCAAGATCAGTAACCCGACGGCCATACCTGGGCAGTATACTGCAGCATCTACAGTCCTAACTGGTAGAACTGATGTAAGCCAATATCCTGCATAACATGTAAACTATTACTTACGTAAGGATAATGTAACGTTATAAGTAAGTATAACAAATAACATACCAGTGCTTCATGCCTCCCGGTGTATGGAATGTACCGACCTCCAGCGCAATGAACGTGATTCCCGACGAGAAGTCTGGAAATGCTGCGATACCGACCCATATACTCATGCTCGCCATCCGTACGCTCAGGTGCAGGGGGTGGAGGAATAAAGTCATACCTCTGGTCCCAAACCTCAAATTAGGCCTCTAGCCAGGCCAAGTATGTCTGGTCAACCCTGGAACGATTATCCCGCTGATAATGTGTCCTAAACCAAGTGGGTGGAATAAGTACAAGCTGCGGTCGACCAAACTGGCGAAGGACACACTTGGTGGAGTGATGCTCGACAATGTCGAGGCATATCAGTGGGGCGGAAGAGCTCCACATAGCTCGTGCGTGGGAGCAATAATTGGGCAAACCAGCTATGAGCGCGTCGCTGTATGGCTTCCATACGAACTTTTAATTAAACACAGGAATTGCTAGTAAACGCAATCGATATAAAGCCAGGCCAAGTAAACTTAAGTATACATGCACCTGCGTGCCTTCAAGAAAATCCAACAAATCCATGTAATAGGGTAGATGATGTCGAGCCTTGAACTCGCGTCCGTAGCCTCGCCTATCAACCCACCTCCAAGCAAAAGGGAGAAACAGTGGAGGTGGTGCATCCAGAGCCATCGGTGGTAGAGGTGGTTGGAACCGCAGGAACCGCTCCCAGGCCCAAACCTAATATAGATTGTGGACATAAAATTTAAGGTATTTTTTTACTATGTATGTTATAATCATGAAAAGAATTGACTATGTTTTCACCTGCAGCAGCGGTAAAAATTAGGCAACGTCTCTCTGGGTGCTCATGCACGCCCGACACATCTGCCTATATAGGTAACCTAGAACAGCTGCACCCCAGTTGTAACTAGGTAAATCATCTAGCCGCTCTAGATGATGAAGAAATCTCAAGCTGACTAGGTTTCCCGAAGTGTTCGGGAGCAGTACACCACCAAACATCAGTAGCAACAATAATCTCGTGTGTCGGTCGATATCCTCCGCTGGTGAAGCATCTGTAATCTCCGTATCCATCGCCTCCAGATGCAGTCGGATGGGCGTCAGCTGTAATCGACTCTCCTTACTCAATGCAGTCTCCTCCGCTAGCTAGAAACCGGTGAGTCACCACAACATATACAGGTAATGCACTCCCCTATAGTCTCTAAGAGCATGCGGGTAAGCTACAGGTAATCCATCAACCGTCAACCCGAAGAGAACCTCCACGTCCTCAAGGGTGATGGTAGCCTCGTCGATGGGTAGATGAAATGTGTGCGTTCCCGGTCGCCACATCTCTATCATAGCTGTGATCAACGCCCAGTTGAACTGCAACTCGCCGATCTCTATGATCCTGTAGAAAACCGTATCCTGAAGGCGTCTAACTATACGGGGATAAAGTGGATGGTCCGTAATGAATTCCCACATATCGTCTATATGTCTGGGGCGGAATGGCTGGGACAGACACTGCCCCATCCCAGATGTATGAAGACCTATGGTTGACCTGTAGCAACAATAGCTCCCGAGATGCATGTCTGGGATGCACAGGGGGAACCTCCATGATGATATCTGTAAATTGAACAATATTAATTAAAGTATTTTTCTTTTTGATTGCTTAACATCTTAAAATATATTGCAATATCTTTTATATTAATATTTAATCGATATTTTTACTATATTATTACTTAAGTTGATAAATTTTTTATATTATTATTTTATATGTTAATTTATTATTTTATATGTTAGGTTATTATTTTATATATTAGTTTATTATTTTATATGTTACTTTATTATTTTATACGTTAGTTTATTATTTTATATGTTTTATTATTATTTTATATATTAGTTTATTATTTTATATGTTAGTTTATTATTTTGTATGTTAGTTTATTACTTTCTATGTTTGTTTCTTATTTTATATGTTTGTTTATTATTTTATATGTTAGTTTATTATTTTATAACTATACATGATATAATTAATAAGTATTCATATAAAAATACTTATTTTGACAAATATTGTTGTTTTTATGTTATTTTCTTACATTTGTTGACTAACATTCGAGAGAGTTTGTGTTTGAACTATCATGTTTTTTTCAAATATTTTTGGGGTTAAAAGATAATTAAATGATTAATTTTAATAACCACAAAGATACTATGCTAAACGGCACTACATTTTACTACGCTAAAGGGCACTAGATTACAATTACAGACACTGCATTACAATTACGGGCACAACATAACACTAACACTAAAGGGTACTAAACAAAAATAAAGTCACATATTAATATATGTACAACAATAAAATCTAAATAACATTAATTATTCATAAAATAATAATTTATCAATTTTACTGATCTTTTAGCACATAAATAATCTAATTCGGATAAAAATAAAAAATTAATTTAATCACAAAATAATCACAAAATACATATACCACAGTAAAAAATAACTAATAAATATTTTTTTATAACAACTAATAACATTAATTATTCATAAAATACCAATTTATTTATTTTACTAATTTTTTACTACTATAATAATCTAATCCGGATAAAAAATAACAAATTAATTAAATCACAAAACAATCACGAAAAAACATAGATTACAGTAAAAAACAACTAATACGCATTTTTTATACATGAGTTTTAACAAAAAGTAAGTCAGAATACCACGATTTATAATTTTTTGAAAGGTGAGGATTTGATGATTTGGGGGCCGAAACGAGCAATCCACTACGCGATAATGCCTTAGATCCGGTATAAGTTTGCTACAATACCGAAAAATTATACTTTTTGTGGGACAAGTGGGCTCCACATAGTTTTTTTCTTTAAAAATAGAGGGGGGAATATTTTAACGGACAAAACTGTCATTAAAGCATAACACGATAAATAACTGGACTATATATAAAATAATGTCCAATTTTTTTTAAAATTTATTTATGTTGCTTGAGTCCAAGAGAACCAGACTCATTTTGGCGGCCCTAATTCACTTTAACCTTAATTTACCTCGTAAACGGTTAGAAACAGTTCTTGTTTTCTTGCTAAAAGTTTTAAGGATATATATAAGAGGTGGCAGCCAATAATTGTTTGCGCAGAAGACATCATGAATTGCTTTGTTGAAAACGTTTGCTTTGGTATACACATGTCTATCAAATGAAACCGGCTTAAGATTGGGTTAATTTGGTTATATCTATATTTATTTGATGTGAGTTTCGATTTCTTGAGCTCCTTAACATTTTGACTTTTGGAAGCTTAACTCTGACCTGTATTTCTTGGATGTTCGTGTAAAGATGCTTTTGCATGAAGCTCCAAACATTACTTGTATCTTCTAATTAACTATAAAGGAAGTCAAATATGTAATGAAACTAGAGTACTATACTATTACCTTGCGTCAGTCACAATATTTGTCTAATGTACTATCAAGTTTTTAATATATTTTATTTGAGTCCTGCCCTTGATTCTTTTTCACGATTTGTCTTTTTATTCTTGGATTGTTGCTCACGCAGCTCTTACTTTAATTTAATTTTCTTTTCCAGGAAATTTATTTCTCTTTTCTTTTATAGTAGCTTATATTTCTCCAAAATTGAGTAATGTGACATGTTTGTACTTGACCAAGAGGAACGTCCTAGCACCATGTTAACATACTGTTGTAGATTTGATAAACAGTAAAAGAATATGAGTAGAAATATTTTTTAAAATTTATAAAAAAGTTAAGTTAAATAATTTTCTCATGCGAATAGTTTACTTTTAACAATACAATTTTTTTTTGAGTCCCGAGTAACAGTTCAAAAAGTTACATAAGATAATATAGATATTAGAGCAATAGTAGTGTGTTAGTTATCCTCAAATTAAATGCTACTAGTATACCATCCGGTCCACAATAAGTGATTTTTTGATTGTTTCACACAAATTAAGAAATTTATCTTTAACATTAATTAGCAATAAAATTGACCATATTAACCTTAACTATCTTTTCACATAAACACATACTCCAACATTATTTACTCCAAAGGCAGTGTAGAAAAAAATAATTAATTTATTTTTAAAATCTGAAAAAATCATTTATTTTGAATCACAAAAAAAAAAGATTAAAAATTCACTTACTATGAACCGGGGAATATGCTTTTGTATGTGATGAATGAAGAAGAGCAAATGTAATACTGAGATGATTGTCCTAACATGCATGCTTTATTTTTCACGTAACATATTATGAAATTACACACACGTACTTAAAGTTATTGTCTTTCAAATATTTAAAAATGCTGGATTTCTTTTTTCCGAAAAGGAAAGCTGGATCAAGATAACTGATTTGGGTTGTGATCCGACCCCACCTCCCAGATAGACAAATAGAACGGAGGGAAAACAGATTCTAATTAAACATAACTGCTAAAATCCCATACACAAAAACAAACCCGACGAAGTGACGTGATTTTCCTCCTTGCACTTCGTCCAATTTCCCACGAAACCCATATAAGTCACGTGACCTTTCTCGTCCCCTCAGGTACAATAATTATCAATTCAAATTTTTTAAAAGTCATATGCAAAAATCGCTATAAAAAAAATTATTTACTCTCAAAATTCGAACATCAAACATAAATTGGAATGAAGAAAGTGATGTGTTATAAATGTAAGAGTACTCTATACTCTTGCTCAGTGGCGGAGCCACATACACCAAAGGAGTGTCAACCGACACCACTTCGCCGGAAAATTACACTATATAGCTAGGTAATATTTTTTAAAATATATATATATACTATACAATGACACCTCTTGACTTCTTGATAAGTTTATTTCTTTATGTTTTGACTCCCCTAAATGAAAATTCTAGCTCCGCCAATGCTCTTGCTAGTTGACTTAACATTTTATGTCTTTGCCTACAACTCAGTTTGTAGGAAGATTTTTTTTTTACACTTGATATTTGTAAAATCAAATAATTCAATATTCATAGTCTAAATTAAAAGAAGTAATATTTCATTGAATTATGATTAAATCATAAAATTTTATGCAATTGACACACTATACTTGTAAAAAAAAAAAAGAAAATGACACAGCTATATTTGTCTAACGTGGATATCAACTAAGGTTAGGGTAAGGTATGCGTACACACTACCCTCCTTAGACCCCACTTATGGGATTCCATTGGGGTTGTTGTTGTTGTTGTAGACATCAACTAAGGATAAATTAACAATGCTTTTTCGAAACAAGGAGCTTAGAGAGAGAAACTCTAGCCTCTCTCTACAATTATCCCCCCTCCCTTAAAATGGCCTCATCCCCATCCGCTGCACAGGACCCAGTACCACCAACACTACTGAATCCCTCTGACCCGCTGAACATTACCGCATCCCCAATGGAAGTTGAAACAACACACAAAAAAATACTTTCAAAGAAATTTTATCGGAAGAATAGTGACAAAGTCAAGTGTGTACCACCCTCAATAACATCAAACGGAAACAGTCCTAGAAATACCATTGATCGAGGAAAACCCAGAGCCAATTATCCTAAGTAAGGACCAAAAACTAAGAATCTATCATCCATGGAGGTTCTCAGTTATTATTAAGGTATTTGGACGAAAATCCCACATCATTGTTACACCTCATATTTTCGTACGTGAAAGTACGTCGTAAGTCAACTGATATAAACTCGGAAATGAGATTATCTTTGAAAGTATATAAAGTGATCTAATGATATTACATCCTGTATTTCCTTTCAACATACAAACGACTAGGTTGAGGACGAATGCACTTAAACGTGAGAAAGGAGATTTTGGACAAATAAAAATGAGCTGCTTGCTTACCCGACGTGCCTGCTTTACCAACTTATTTTCCGTCCTACTTGCTTGAGCTACTCGATTCATGTCTAAATTATTTAATAAGGATGAGACACATGTTTCAAAATAGAAAAAATGACCAATATGAATTACCTACTTGATTAAGTAGGTGACAAGTAGGTGCATCACCTACTTAGAGCTTGTGGATCAAATTAAAAGGGAATGGAAAAGGATAGAGATGGGCAAGTCTTGGGGCAGCTCAAGACCCATCTTTCCAAGCCCATTAGTGGGGCCATATAAATATAGATATATCTCAATTTCATTTAGAAAATAATTCATAATACTTCTCTCTCTATTGCAACGTGAAGGAGCTCCAAAATATCAATCCAAGATCTCTCTCAAAGTTATCCTAGGATTCAAGATCAAATCCACAAGTTGGTAAGGTGATTTCTCTCTTGGAAGATCAAGATCACCTAGTTATCTCTCTACTTTATTGTTTGGGGGTAAAGAGTGTCATGCCCCAAAACTCGGGGAGCGCGACCGACGCTCAATCGAGTGAACCCGACCGAGCAAGCCTGTTAGATTTTCTTCTACCCAAACTAATCCATGAATAAAGAGAATATATATTTTCGTTAATCAAATAATAAAGTGATTAGGTCTGTAATACCAATTCTTACCATTTGTTACTTCATTTTAAAGTCTCAAATTTCATACACATTTTCATGGTCTAAAGTGGAACAAGTAATTCAAACACAACATAACTAGTTTGACTTCCCCAGCACCAATATGCAACCCATACTATGTCTATGGAGCCTCTAATAGATACAAAAGAGCCTCTAATAATACTAAAACATTAAGTTAAGGATCACATAAATTTTTAAGTCAATTTCTATGTTATTAGGTTGGGTGATCTTTATTGCTGATATACCATAATTCACAATACTACCGTATTCTTATACGGAGTCCGATCACGACCCGATCGTCTAGGTCATCTCATTTGGGACATCAACCATAACCATGATTTCATTATAATTTCCAGCAGAGTCACCACCAAGTGTGCGGCATGGCGTCCGATCACGGTCCGATCGGCTAGGCCGTCTCACCCGAGACATTATCTTTTTCAGTCAATCATCTCACATCATACTTCTTTCACATCCTTTCAATACATTGGCACTAGTGGCCACAATTATAAAGTCATTCTTGGCACTTGGCCGTATTTCATAATTTCAGTTCCCCTTTCCACATTCAAACATCATTATCATTATCAACAACAATAAGGCTTCCCATTCAAGACATTAAATTCATATGTGAGCAATTTGGGAATTTTAGACATATAGTGACTTTTCATACAATTTGGCATAACAACCTTTATTTCGATCTTGACTTGAAGTCTTAATATTTTTAACACATATTCCATATTTTGAACAAATCCTCAATGATAAGGTGATACGATGAATCATTTACAATACATATTGAATATATATCCTTCAACACAAGCACATTCAGAATAGCCAATTCTATTATGATCAATTTGGGACTTACACCAATTACATGAACACCGTGGGATTCGATTCTAAGAAGAAGGGAGTTTAGCCAACATACCTCAATTGAGCTTCCTTTAAACTCTAAAATATTCCGAAATTCTTAGAAACTTCGATCTATTTTAGAAATATAACAAGTTGGACTAAAATTAGGAAGATGGTCATGATTCTAGCTCATTTGAGCACATTATCAAACAGTAGGTATGCATTAATATTTTTAAGGCCCTTTTGTGAAAGATTTCATCATTCCCCAACCCATTCTCTACCATTTTTAGCTCACAAACTTCTTACACCCTTTGATAACACATGCATGCAAGATGAACAACTCTCATGCCCAAAATTTGTCTTACTAATTACCCAATTCTAGACAAAATTCGAAATTGAGGGTTAGGGTGTAGAATCTTACCTTTAGGATGAAGACCTTGTGGGTTATCCTTGTTAATCTTCCAAGATTTGAGCAAATATTGAAGAAAATTAGCCTAGAGTTTTCTCTCTCTCCAAAACACTCCCCTTTCTCTCTAAAACATCAGAATTTTTGCTAAAAAATGATCCTATGTGTGTGTTTAACAAAGTAGGGTTGGGTTATAAAAACCTAAAAATGAAGCTCCGAAACAGGGTATATGCGACCGCAGAATGGATATGCGGTCCGCATATCGGCCGCACAATTTGGTGCCAAAAACTGAAAAACAACTGCCTGGGTCTGCGGTAGTTATGCGGCCCGCAGACCTGTTCTGCGGTCGTATAATGCGCCGCAGAACCTCCCTCCGCAAAAATTCTAAGGTTGATTATGCGATCAAAGTGCGACCCGCGAAATGGTTATGCGGTCGCATAATTGGCCGCGAAATTAACATTAAAATTGGCCCAAATAGCTGCCTCACTCTGCGGCCATTTTGCGGCTCGCATCACGGAACCTCTGTTTTTAGGAAACATTTGGGCCTTACAAAGAGCTTATTTGAGCTTGAAGTAAAGCTTAGTTGGATGAGTATTCTTGCTTCCAAGGTAAGGTTTAACTTCTCCTATATGTATTTAAGATTATCTATGTATATCTAGTTGATTTGATAAAGGAAACTTGTGAAGTAAGTTGAGCTTCATGTTGAAGTGTTGTAGTTGCTGGACTACTTTGGAGTTTAATTATTGATGTTTTATTGCTGGAAATCATTAGAAATAACTTAAGAATACTATTGCTATTATGGTTGATGTGTTTGGAAGAAGAGAAGGCTTGGAAAATGCAAGCTAAAACTTGGTTGTTGGGTGAGATGGTGTGGACTGTTTTGGTGATGTATTATAATGAATATGAGGTTTTATATATATATATATATATGTTTGTTGACATTCTGGATATGTTGGTCTTATTTGTGGATTTGAGGGAAGTGAAAAGAACTAGGGGAGGTGCTGTCCAAAATTTCGTAGATGAGCTAGTCGCTCATTTATGTTGAGTTCTAGCTTCTATAAGCTTAACAATAGTCCCTTATTGTTTGTTGTAGATTGAAGTACTAACGGGCTGAACCGAGGTCGTGTGGTTAGGTAAACGACAAAGGTATATTAAGGCTATCCCTTCTTTACTTTTGGTATGATCCATATGATACAAACAAAACGAGCAAACACACAACTTTCATAAATGGCTTTATTCATAGAAGTACTAGGAATGCCTATGTTCTTGATTACCCATGAGTCCTATTATTATATCATCTGTTCACGGGTCTTAGAAAAATACGTAAGTTGATAAAGTTTATCCGAGAGATCTTATTGACTTACTTTATTATGCATTGCATTCATTTATACATGTACACTGACCCATGACCAGATGGTGTTATATATGCGTATATTATATTTATATGGGATATAGGGAAATATTATGGCATTATATACGCACCACCACCTGATCAGTTGGTATACATTGATGATTTCGCCCACATAGGCCGAGATGATATGATGAGATGCCCTTAGAGGCTTGATGATATTATGTACTCATATACCTATGCATGGTATGACATTTACATGCATATGCATGACATTATAAATGTTTCACAATTCACAGAGATATTCAGACTTACATGTTGAGTTCTTTATACCATGTTTCTTTCATGCCTTACATACTCGGTACTTTATTTGTAATGACATCCTTTTTGCCTGGGGACGCTGCGTTTCATGCCCGCAGGTCTAGATAGATAGGTTGACAGTCCTCCTAGTAGGCTATTAGCTTAGCGGAAGGTGTTGGTGCACTCCACTTGCTCCAGAGTTGTCTATTTGGTCAGTATGATTTGGACATGTATTGATTGGTATGGCGGGGCCCGACCTTTATGACGTTTATGTACTCTTAGTGGCTTGTAGATAGATGTCATGTATATGGATACTTGTATGGCTTTATCGGCCTATATATTGAGTGTACAAATGATCATGTCGGCCTTATAGGCCTGTATGTCACGTGTATAAGTTCCTATATCATGTTGGGTCATCCTATGTCTAGTATTCCCTTATGTTTTATTCCAGTTATCTCGTGATGGCCCTACTAGCCCATTTACCTATGATGGTGTGATAAGAAAGATATGTTACTTTGGTACTCGGTTGAGTAAGGTACCGGGTGCCCGTCGCGGCCCTCCGATTTGGGTCGTGACAAAAGTGGTATCAGAGCAGTTATGTCCTAGGGAATCATATTGGGATGCTATGAAATACATCTAGAAAGACAACTGGTAAGTGATTGATTATTTCTGTGGAAGAGTTGAGTAAGAGGAACTCGATTTTGCATCAAGCTTATGATGAGTAAATGTGAGGTCTTCAGTAGATCATGTGTGTACTAAGATGTGTAAGCTTCTTGATAAAGAGCCCTAAGGCATGAATATCTATCCACACATATGATTTAAAGCAACGAGAGAATCAGAAGGTAGATACAAGTTTAAACAAGTAAAAGAAGCAAGGTGAAGAAGGGTACGAGGTACCCAATTAGTGAAGAATATCAGTATTTACAATTCAAGTAGAGAAATATAAGCATTTTGAGTTACCTTTAATTGTAACAGAGGTATGTACAATTGGCACACCCATCTCAGTTATGCTCCATGGGAGCCAACATATATAGTTTAAGAGAAGGACGTGATAGCAGGATCCGTGTGGGGTTAGAGTAACCCAAAATAGTGGATGGATTGTTAGCGTTAGCTGGCATTTCTGAAGGATTTTATAATAGCGACATCGTGACAATTTCAGAGATAGCGTTCCGACAATAATAGAATGGACAACAAAATAATAACCTTTAAAGTTCATTCAGGAAGACGCTTCCCTAAAGCAAGCACTGTGAGCAGAGTTAAGCTTAAGGGACTAAGTGTGCCACTTACACTAGGTGTCACCCTCGTGAGTAAGAAATTTTGTTATCCTTGATATAGAAGGATTACCACAAGGCGAGTAAGAGTCAGTGAATATATGAAATGACGCTAAAGATGAAGAGAGGGGGAAAGATGGTGTGATATGGTATTAAGTAGGAGTTATATGGTTCAGAGAACTATGGAATAGTAAAGGAAGAATGTGATAAAAATGAGAAAGGGATGCAATTGCAGTTATTCAAATCCCACAGATAGGTTACGACTCCAGAACATTACGCAAGCACGATGATAGGGAAGGGCGGTAAAGGTTCCCGACCAGGATGTTATTGATAAATAAGTACGAATGAATACTTGATACATAAGGAGCTAGTGCGAGAGGTAAGTTAAGACAAAGGACATATCCCAAGAGAGATCACTCGGAATATAGATATGAGAATAGACCAACGAGTAGTTAGTAGTTGATTCAGGAAGAGCCTAGTTATGGCTAGATAAGAGGATACAGACAAATTAGTAGATCGTGCAAGATAAACATAGTGAAACCCAATATGGTGAATTCAGTCTCACAGTTATAACATTATAATCCTTGAGAAATATTAAGATAGCAGTTGGGGTAGTTAAAGGTATTGTATTGGTGTTACGGAAATAAAAGAGAGTGCCAATGGGAAGACAATCAAAATATCAGTTCAGAAGCAACCCTATGAGCACAAGGGCGTAGAGGTAAGTAACTAAGGATAATTATAGGAGAGAAAGAACATCAAAAAATTCCATCAAGTATACGATGCAATAAGCTCGCAACTTTACAAGAGGCAGAGGGTCCTCCCTAAGTACTACAATGAAAGACTGGCTGAGGAAATAAGGAAAAAGGTTTCAACCTAAGCATAGTAACTTGAAGAAGAAATGGTCGTGTAAAAACAGTCTCACTACAGCATTGTATGCACTCCATAAGAAAGTGGCACCTACCGTGGCTAATTAATGGGAAGTGAAAAAAAATAATCCAAAAGTGACATTTGAGATCATATGAGTTACAGGGAATTCTAGTATTTGCGGGCACTAAGATAAGCCAATTATTCATGCAGCAGGTAGCAAAATGACCAGGAAAAGTAATTGCTTACGTTTAAAGAAAGCTGAGAAGGAAAGAAAGGAATTATTTTATCAATGACCCAAAGTTAGTTACGTTATAAACGCATTTAAGATTTTGGAGTATTATCCATGCAGCATATATGTTGACATTCATACAGCCGTAGAAGACTTCGATGTAAGTTAAAAGAAAGAATTGAGCCCAGGTCATAGAAAAAGGATTGAATTGTTAGAAGAGTATATCATGGATATTTCATAGCGTCCATGAAAGGCTATAGTAATAACTAATACCTTGAGCCACAGATCGAAAGATAGATTAAGCCTACATAAAGGTTGAGAGATAAGAAGCAACTAAAGAGTTACATCAGCCAAGTAAATCAGGAGTCTGATTATTGGACCTAGATAATTATAGAAATCGTGATTGAAACCATTGCAGAATCACTCTTAATATCAGAGGTACAAGAGAGATAGTACATCAGCCATATTCTATAATGGCTATACGATAAAGCCAGTTATAAGAGTACCAGCCTCATAGGAAGTCAGTATAAAGCTTCCATCGGATTATGTATGCACCAGAGGTGCAAGTATTATAGTAGAGCTTCAAGTTGTGGATGTGAATAATACCTATGTGGAAGGGAGGTTATGAAAGAGATGGAAGATACGATGCGAGATTTTAAGGTATGTAAGGTAAAGGTAAAGAAGTTACGAGATACTCACATGCATAAGGTTGTGAATAGTCTGTACTTCAGATAGAGGGCTAGAAGCACTGGATTTAGTATCAAGAAATGATAGTGATGCCGTCAGTGACATATCTACCAGCCTATAATTTCCAGGTACCGAGAGGTCTAGTTAAGAGAGTAAATAAGAGTTATAGATGATGTGATGTCTCGCTTGAGGTTCCTGAATAACATAAGGGAATCTTTGGTGCACGCAAGTTAGAGGAGGTTGCGAGTAGTATAAATAGATATGTGTAGGTCGCAAGCTAAAGTATGGTAGAGAGATAAGGCTTTAGGAATACAGAGTAAGGATAAGAAAAGGCGAGTGAGAATAGGTAAGTCCTCGGGATTAAGCCAATCAAAACAAGAGAGCTGATGGTTTCCGTAAGTTATAAAAAGCTCAGTATAGCATGAGCGAACTCAGAGGAGTCTAAGACTAGGAGCATTTAGAAGAGATGGAATGCTGCCCTGGTAGTAGAATAAGGGTGTAATTGTGAAACAAAAGAGGATGACATTTAGACATTTGATTGAGTAATGATCTAAAGAAAAGGGATTTCATGAATTGTACGGGATTAAAATACCCCCATAAGATGAATCACATTGGGATGCTATCAAATGTTCCTCGATGCGACGTGAGCCCTAGTGACAATGTATTACGTAAGAGGTTTGAAGTTATCAGTGGTAGATTGTAGATCAACATTGAGGTGAATCAATAATGGATGGATAAAAGTTACAAAATATTAGATTAAGATGAACAGTATTGCGGAAGCATTAAAAGGCTTAGATTTATACATATAGGATAAGCAACAAGAGTAACCTGGAGTTTGGTAGCAGACCTCAGTAACAATAAACTGAAGTAAGAGTTATGGTATAGTATAACCTACTTAGATGTAGTAAAGACATAGACTCCTAGAGGGACAGCTTGTCATAATTCTGTATATGTTCACAAAGTGAGGCCTAGAGATATGCTAAAAGCTGGATGAAAAATGAGAGAAGAGTCGCATAGGCGCACATACAAGGACAAAGTCATACAAATTGCATGATAGAAGGTAGCAATATTTACGAGATTGGTAGAATTCTGACCACAAGTCATGGTGTGAGAAAGAGGCCTAAAGGGGGGAATGCCCTGACCTTTAGATTTATTCACAGAACAGTTACCTAGATGGCAAGGAGAGTATTAAAGTATTTGCAAGAGCTATAGGTTATGAGAATGATAAGTGCGTCAGTCAACATTCGAGGATGAATGTTCCAAAGGGGGTAATGATGTTACACCCCATGTTTTCATACGTGAAAGTATGTTGTAAGTCAATTGATGTATGCTCGAAAATGAGATTCTCTTTAAAAGTATATAAAGTGATCTAATGATATTACATCCCATATTTCTGTTCAACATACAAATGACTAGGTTGACGACGAATGCACATAAATGTGAGAAAGGAGATTTTGGAAAAACAAAAACGAGCTGCTTGCTTACCTGACGTGCTTGCTTCACCAACTTACTTTCCCTCCTACTTGCTTGAGCTACTCGATTCATGTCTAAATTATTTAATGAGGATGGGACACATGTTTCAAAATGGAAAAAGGACCAACATGAATCACCTACTTGATTAAGTAGGTGATAAGTAGGTGCATCACCTACTTAGAACTTGTGGATCAAATTCAAAGGAAATGGAAAAGGATAGATATGGGCAAGTCCTGGGGCAACCCAAGACCCATCTTCCCAAGCCCATTAGTGATATATCTCAATTTCACTTAGAAAATAATTCATAATCCCTCTCTCTCTATTGCAACGTGAAGGAGCTCCAAAATATCAGCCCAAGATCTCTCTCAAAGTTATCCTAGGGTTCAAGACCAAATTCACAAGTTGGTAAGGTGATTTCTCTCTTGGAAGATCAAGATCACCTAGTTATCTATCTACTTTGTTGTTTGGGGTAAAGAGTGTATTTGAGCTTGAAGTAAAGCTTAGTTGGATGAGTATTCTTTCTGCCAAGGTAAGGTTTAACTTCTACTATATGTATTTAAGATCATCTATGTATATCTAATTGATTTGATAAAGGAAACTTATGAAGTAAGTTGAACTTGATGTTGAAGTGTTGTAGTTGTTGGACTATTTTGGAGTTGAATTCTTGATGTTTTATGGCTGGAAATCAGTAGAAATAAGTTAAGAATACTATTTTTATTGTGGTTTATGTGTTTGGAAGAAGAAAAGGCTTGGAAAGTACAAGTTAAAACTTGGTTGTTGGGTGAGATGGTGTGGACTATTTTGCTGATGTATTGTAATGAATATGAGGTTTAGATATTGATATATATATATATATATATATATATATTTGTTGACATTCTGGACATGTTGGTCTTGTTTGTGGGTTTGAGGAAAGTGAAAATAATAAAATGAGGTGCTGTCCAAAATTTCATAGATGAGCTAGTCGCTTATTTGTGTTGAGTTTTAGCTTCTGTAAGCTTAACAATGGTCCCTTATTGTTTGGTGTATATTGAAGTACTAATGGGCTGAACCGACGTCGTGTGGTTAGGTAAATGACAAAAGTATGTTAAGGCTATCCATTCTTTACTTTTGGCATGATCCATATGATACAAACGAAACGAGCAAATGCGCAACTTTCATAAATGGCTCTATTCATAGAAGTACTAGGAGTCCCTATGTTCTTGATTTCCCATGGGTACTATTATTACATCATCTGTTCACGAGTCTTAGAAAAATACGTAAGTTGATAAAGTTTATCCGAGAGATCTTATTGACTTACTTCATTATGCATTGCATTCATTTATACATGTACATTAACACATGACCAGATGGCATTATATACGCGTATATTATATGTATATGGGATATGGGGAAAGGTTACGGCGTTATATATGTACCACCACCTGATCAACTGGTATACATTGTTGATTTTTCCCACAGAGGCCGATATGATATGATGGGATGCCCTCAAAAGCTTGATGATGTTATGTACTCATATACCTATGTATGGTATGACATTTACACGCATATGCATGACATTATAAATGTTTCATGATTCACAGAGATATTCAGACTTACATGTTGAGTTCTTTACACCATGTTTCTTTTATGCCTAACATACTCGGTACTTTATTTGTACTAACGTCCCTTTTGCCTGGGTACACTGCGTTTCATGCCCGCAGGGCCCGATAGATAGGTTGACAGTCCTCCTAGTAGGCTATTAGCTTAGCGGAAGGTGTTGGTGCACTGCACTTACTCCGGAGTTGCCTATTTGGTCAGTATGATTTGGACATGTATTGATTGGTATACCGGGGCCCTGTCCCGACCTTTATGATGTTTATATACTCTTAGAGGCTTGTAGACAGATGTCATGTATATGGATACTTATATGGCTTTATCGGCCTATATTTTGTGTGTACAAATGATCATGTCGGCCTTATAGACCCGTATGCCACGTGTATAAGTTTCTATATCATATTGGGTCGTCTTATGTCTAGTATTTCCTTATGGACCATTTACCTATGGTGGTGTGATAAGAAAGATATGTTACGTTGGTACTCGGTTGAGTAAGGCACCGGTTGCCCGTCGCGGCCCTCCGATTTGGGTCGTGATAATCACGTCCTAAAAACCAAATTACAACAACTTTGGAACCCAAGTGAGCAGCTAATTGTCATAGACCTGGGCTAAAATTTCCTCATTGTCAAATTCGAGGAAGGGGAGAATATGACAAATGCATTACACGAGATACTGATGTCGCCCAAACTCACACCACAAATATAGGTAGTGAGACGATCGAAGCAATAATAAAACCCAACACAAGTCGGGGTCGAATCCTCAGGAAGTTAGAATTGGGATTAGGTATATATTTAGTGTAATTGTACAATATGCCTTAGATTACACTTCCACATTCTTGTTTGTTGTTTCTACTTCTACTTTAAACTAATGATGGCAATTATAAAACTAGGAGACAATATTTTTGGTTTTGGTTGTTTTCCAAATGATAAAAGATCTAGGGTCGTGACTTCCACCTAGTGATTACCTAATGGGTTATAAACTCTAGGGCAAGTTTGATTGGTCGGGGTTGTAATATATCAATCACACACCATTACCCACTCTATATCTATCAGTAGTTTGAGTGATTTTGCCCAATTTGGCTTTCTCAAGTTCAAATGGGTATTGCACAAAACAAGTGATAAATGCTCAAGTCGGGTCTTACTATCTCTAGATTCAACCCTTTAATTGGGGCTATCAATTTTTTGAGTTAACCCCAATTTCTTGTTAGTCAAGCTTTCCTACACTTAGTCTCTCTTTCTCAAGTAGAGACTAAGTCAATTGGACATGAATCAATGTTTGCAACCATTAATCCTTGAATTTAAGCAAGAACTAGGCTAAATATCACTAACCCAATCACAAACAAGTCCTAAATCAAACACCCAAGTACTCATACTAGGGTTGGGCTACAACCCTAGCTAGAGATTTAGCTACTCATGAAAAATAAAGAAATACAAGAAGAAGTTAAGATAGAATGTATAATAATTGATTAGAGAAAGAAAATCTAATGTTTAGAAGCTAATCTAGTACAATATTACTCAAAACAGTAAAGAAACACGGCTTAGGTTCTCTCCTAAAACTTAAATTACTCTAAAAATGATAAAAAAATTTATTTATACTAAGCTGGAAATATCTGACAAAAATGCCCCTGCGGAGATTGTGCGGCCGCATAATTATGTGTGTGGTCCGCACAATGAGACTTGGCTTGACAGGTTCCAGTTCTGCGGCCGCACAATTCTGGATTGCGGCCGCACTCCTTCAACTACTGCAGACCGCACATTTATGAGTGCGACCACACATTTATGAGTGCGACCGCACTCTTGCTTCTGTGGCCGCACAATTATAGTGCGGTCCGCACTCCCTGATCTTAGGCTCTGGTTGTGTGAGACTTTAGCGGACCGCATAAAAATAAGTGTGGTCGCGCTCTTGATTATGCGGCTACACAAAAATGGTGCGGTCCGCATTTCTTCTTGAACTTGAAATCCCATCTCTCTGATCTTTGTCTTCTGCGGACCACATAATATTGAGTGCGGCCGCACATAACATTCTTCGGCCGCACAATTATGGTGCGGTCCGCACTCCTTCAGCTTGCCCAAAACCAGCTTTCTGAATCTCCTCTTCTGCGGCCATACAATATTTGTGCGGTCCGCATAATCTGAAGAAGAACTGACATGGCTCTTCCTTTGTTTTGCGGCCGCACACAGTATTGTGCGGTCCGCATTGTGGGCCTTTTGCCTTGTTTTGGTTCTTATCCACTTTTGACTCCTTTATGAGTTGATTTTGATTCCATTGGCTCGTTTCCCAATATTCCTGTACAAAAGCACATTTCATTAGTTTTGAATACCTTTAAGCATTTTTGAGCTAAAACGCAAGTAAAAGAGAGCAAATAAGCGGTCAAAATCCCTACTTATCAACTCCCCCAAACTTAAGCTCTTGCTTGTGCTCAAGCAATTAAGGCAATTTCTACCTCCACTAGAAAATGGGATATTTCAGCTGGCCTAAGGTGAATCAATCACATATCAATTGGGACTAACAATTATCTATAACACATATGAATTATCAACAACGCAATGATTTGACTTTTTGAGTACCATAGTTCTAATGCAACACTAGAGCATCAAGAGTTGAGTCTATTCATTAAGGACGCTTGCTCTTTCACGTAGGTCATTTTGGATCCCAAATTCCTCCTCCTCTACTCTCCATTAGCAAATCTCACTTTAGAATGTAACACTCGAATCAAGGATTGCGAAAAGTGTGCTCATCTCTCTCAAAAGAATGTCACAAGTCT
Organism: Nicotiana tomentosiformis; assembly: GCF_000390325.3. NCBI lineage: Eukaryota > Viridiplantae > Streptophyta > Magnoliopsida > Solanales > Solanaceae > Nicotiana > Nicotiana tomentosiformis. Next base: position 76,091,906 of record NC_090822.1, on the reverse strand, counting down.
GGCTCTAAGTACCATAAGCTTGCCCCTCATGTAAATCATCACTAATGTAAGCTCACTCAACCTGAAATCATGTAGGACTTTTGCGGGATGTAATAAAGGCTTTTGGACCAAGGTAAGACTTGTTGGAATATAATGGTTTCATCTTTCCTCAAGCACTATATTTTCTCTTTTCGGCTCATACTTTTTCGACTCTTTGAGTCATTTTCTTTTTCTTCGGGGGAACTAGACAGACGTAGCGTCACTCTTTCTTGATCATGACATTTGTATTTTTTTCTTTTCTATTTACTCCATGTCTATCATCATTATTTTCTTTGAATTCCTTCAACTTTCTACCTTATTCACTTTCTTTTTGGCATTTTTCTTTTTATTCTTTTTTTCTTTTCTTTGCCTTCCCTTTTTTTTCATTTCTTTCTTTTCTTTGTACCTTTTATCACTTCCAAACTCCTCGTCTATCCTCCAAACTTATGTTTTTGCCAATTGTTTCTCAAGAATGCTAAGGAAAGATCGGGTGCCAAGTGAGGATCATTACAAAATGGATAAAGGCTTGTAACGTGGTTATTAAAAAAAAGGGCTTAGGCTCAAATGGGTTGACTAGGGATATCATATTGGTAGGCTATAGAAGATTTCAAATTTCAAATTGGACCAAGGAGAGCCTATAATCATTTCTCAAGCCAAGCTACACTTAGAATTTTTCCAAGAAAAACATTCGGGGCAAGTTCTAGACTATTAGCACGGGAACTTGGACTTGCAATTCAATACCTCACCTTTCACGCTGCTGGATTGCAAAAGAGAATGGAGTCAAGGGCCCAGTTGAGATTGAGAATCAAAAATGGCTCGACTGAACCACTCGATGACTGCTTAAGTCAACACAAGAGTCAAAAGGTCACAACTAGAGCTAATTTCTGCCAACAACTTGTTTTTAACCATAAGGTCGTGGGTAAATGTGTTGATACCGACTGAAGCATGTTAGAGACCCTTTTATTCATTACTATTATTTTTTTTAAACATAAAAGAAAATGGACTCAATCCCTTAAGAAGGTTGTCACGCCATCTATCGTTGGGAAGAGCCACCCGGTTCACACAAAATCCACCTTTGGAAAGAACCGTGGCATTAAGAAAACCAATGGTTTATTGTTCACTCAAACGTGAAAAAGAAGCTAACAAATCAAAAAGAAGTTACTAAAATAAATAAGAAGTTATACTACTAAGAAAGACAAACTAAAGAAGCTAAAATACGGAAAGTAAGGCAAATAAATATACAAATCGAGGGGAAAATAAATATAAACATTAAGGGAAAGGGAAGAATACATACATAACCAAAGAGAAAATAAAGATAAAAGAAAAATAGTATAAGAGTTATTATAGACCAAATGTCAATGTCAAATCAATCAAAATAGACCACCCCCCGAATATAAATGAGCATTGTCCCTAATGCTTATCAAAAATAAGAACAAGAAGGGGTAGAAAGTTAAGAGAACTCCATATGTGGTCTAAGTCTGCATGGCATCCTCAGCACCCATGGTCTCCTCTAGCTGTATCTCATCATCACCTAGTTGAGGAACAACAGGGTTGCTGAGCATTTGTATCATCTCCTCAACGGTGTGGGCAGTCGCAACCGGCTCCTCAGACTGGCCGACTGCTGCCTCTGGTGCCTCGGGTACTGCTGGTGCTGCCTCCATGAGTAAATACAGTGGTAGATCTCTGGTAGATGCAAGCTTGATAACTGCTATTGTCAACTTATCCACCGACTTCTTCGAAGCTTGAGACTTCCGCATTTTCTTTACCTGCTTGCCCAACTCCTCAATGACATCCCCATGTGCCACTAGAGTTTCTATAATGGTCTTCTGGTTGTCCAGAATCTTCTTCAATATTTCCTCCACTAACGGAGGTACCTGTGGTGCAACCTGGGCAGAAGACTGTATTACAACAGCACTGGATATGTCAGACAGCTTTGAAGTTGCTGCCTGCATCCAGTTGTTGAGACTTGCCAATGTCTGGGAGACTCGCAGCACAGTCAGTGGATAAGTAGATGAAGTTGGCACTGATAAAAGAGCTGATGGTCTGGAAGAAGACAGTGGTGGCATGGCTGTTGTCCCAGTGGAAGGATCGACTGCTGTGGAAGGCTCAGCAGCTGAATCAGTAACTACTACCGCTGGCTCCTTAGACTGGCCAGCGGAGGTAGTTTCCTTACCCTTGAACTTCGGGTTGTCAGCACCCTGTAGGTGGTACCATGAGAAAGGATTCTTGGCATTTACTTCTGTATCATATTTCCTCGGCTCCACCTTTTGATATTTGAAGTATTCTGTGAGGAAGTTATGGTACAGGTATGATCTCTCATCTTTCTGGACAGCTAATGTGATGTTGGTGGACATGATGGCACTAACATTAATTGAATACCCAGCCATAATCGAAGTCACCAGGACTGCACGGGGAAGTGTGAGGTTGTTCTCATTTAGGCACGGATCAATGCGGCTGCACACAAATGTTTGCCACCCTTTTGCTTCAAAATTTAGGGTGGCCCGAACTATGGGAATCCCTGTTGTAAGCCACAAAGGTGTTGATCCTCGAATAGCCAAAATCTCATCTAGCCACGGGCGAACTGCATCACCCATAGCTAGCTTCTCCAAGTATTAGACTGCTTCCACTTCTTCAAATCCCACATAAGAGTTCAAAGCACATGAGTCGAATCAAATTTTCAGATTTCTCACTTTTGTCACCTTGGTACCCTTCTTAATGTGAGCCACATTGGCATAAAATTCTTTAACCAAGTGCTTATTTGCATCGAGGACGTTTTGGGTGAACCATTTACATCCTTTTGTCTCTTGGAACCATCTGAGGACATTTGGGTTGTGCTTGTCCAAATCCTTCATCAAGAATTGTCGCTCGAGAGTGAGCGATCTCTAGGGCCACCACTCTCTAAATCTGTTGAAAGCAGTCATGCTGAAAAATCCGTCTTCCCACATCACCCTTTTCTTCGACCTCTTTAAACCCCACACTGTAGCATCACCCCCTCTACCATCATCATCATCATCAACATTGATTGGTGCAGCCAGGGCATGTGAGGAAGAGGGCTCGGAATCATGGCTACCCTCTTCCGAACCTTTAGAAGCACTAGCAGCGGAAGATGATTCATCAACCAAGTGGAATCTATCCGGGACTTGTTGAGATTCGGTGATAGGTGGGTCTTAGTCAGAGTTTGCCTCAGAAACTTCCCTAGACAGGAGATACTCACTAGTGTCTGATGATTCAGGGACTCTATTGGCCGTAGCCTTCTTGGTTATCTCTCTCTGGATGGCTAGTGGTAGGTTACTCTTGCTTCGTCCTCGGCCTCGGGAGGGTTCTGCCCTCCCTTTTGATGAATCTCCTCTACCACGTGATCGAACCATTATCTGCAATTATAACAATAAGAATCAGTTAGAGTTCAGGTTCATAGGACTCAAATACATGCATGATAGTTGCAGGCCATTTGTGGATAAACAGTCTTAGGAGAGGCAGTGCAGACCGCACAAAAGTGAGTGCGGCCGAAGACTGCCAAGTGCAGACCGCACAAAAGTGAGTGCGGCCGCACAATCAAAAGTGCAGACCAAACAATTTTGAGTGCGGCCGCACAACCTCAGGTTCAGACTACTGGGTCTCTGATCATTTAACAGTGTGGACTGCACAATTTTGACTGCGAGCTGCATAATGTCACTGCGGTCCGCATAGTTTTGACTGCTGTCTGCACAATTCAAGCATATAGATCCCCTAACTTAGAGACTGCAGACCGCACGAAAGTGTGTGCGGCCACACAATTTGGATTAACATGGTAATGCTTTACGATTCATACAAGTTTTGCAAGAATTAGACATGGCCATAACAATTAAGCATGATTAGCTATTTACCCAGGCCCCAATTAGTAATTATGAAGCTACCCTCATGATTTTGAGCAAAGATTACTAACTATTCACATTTTTAGGCATGCAATTAACCCTAGACAAAAGAACAAAACTAAGAGAATATGAAAAATCTAAAGATGAAATGAACATACCAGCGATGGAGGATGCATGTGAGAATCTAAGAGATGAAATGCTTGAAGTTTGAGAATTAGTGGGGGATGCACTGTGTTTGCTTAGGGCTTGAAGGTTCAGAGAATGTAAAGTGTAAAAAGTTGAGAAATGCTCTATTTATACTTTGACCCGTTGGGCCCATACCTACCTGAGTGCGGCCGCACAATTTTGAGTGTGGTCCGCACTCATTACCCGTTCCTTCGAAAGCGTTCTGCGGACCGCACAAAAGTGAGTGCGGCCACAAAATTTGTGCGGACCGCACAATTTTGCATGTGGCCGAACTTTGCTAAAGATATTTGACAGGCCAAACTTCAGAGAGCATACAATTTTGATCTTCTAGTTGTGCGACCGCACACAGAATTGTGCTACCGCAGAGTGATTGTGCGGTCCGCACTTTTGTGACACTTAGCTAAAAAAAATTCTTGCACAATCCCTGCAATGCACACCCATTCCTGCATATACTTCAATACTAGTTAGCACAAAACAAAGCTATCTAACAAAGAAGAAAAACAAGAAAAAGAAAAAGATACATGGGTTGCCTCCCAAGAAGCGCCTGATTTAACATCGCGGCACGACGCAAATTACCAATCATTTGAAATGAAGGACCGCCCCAATGTGGACATCATCAACCTTGCCAATATAATGTTTAACCCGATGCCCATTGACTCTAAACACCTCGTCATTCTTATTTTTCAAATCTAGAGCACCAAAGGGGGTTACATTCACCACTTCAAAGGAGTCACTCCATTTTGACTTCAACTTGCCCGGGAACATCCGTAACCGGGAATTGAACAATAGCACAAGATCACCCTCTTTAAATTCCTTGTTGTGGATGTACTTGTCATGTAGGTACTTCATCTTCTCCTTGTAAAGGGACGAGCTTGTGTAGGCATGATACCGGAATTTATCAAGCTCATTCAATTGTGACACCCTTAGATTTGCCGCGACATCCCATTCAAGGTTCAACTTCTTCAAAGCCCACGTGGCCTTATGTTCAAGTTCTACCGAAAGATGGCATGGCTTCCCAAACACTAACCGGTATGGAGACATTCCGATCGGTGTTTTGTAGGCCGTTCTATAAGCCCAAAGAGCATAATCAAGTTTTCTTGACCAATCCGTCTGGTTGGCATTGACTGTCTTTGACAAAATACTCTTTATCTCCCGGTTGGAGACTTCAACTTATCCATTTGCTTGAGGATGGTAGGGGATTGATACTTTGTGAGTGACACCATACTTTGTGAGTAAGGTATCAAAAGCCTTGTTGCAAAAATGCAAACCCCCATCACTAATAATGGCTCTTGGGGTACCAAACCTCGTGAAGATGTTCTTTTTAAAGAATGCCACCACACTCCCTGCTTCATTGTTGGGCAAAGCAATGGCCTCAACCCATTTAGATACATAATCCACCGCAACTAGAATGTAGGTGTTCCCACAAGAGCTAACAAACGGACCCATAAAATCAATACCCCACACATTGAAAATATCTATCTTCAAAATGGTTGTGAGAGGCATTTCATTCTTCTTTGAGATCCCACCGGCCCTTTGGAATTCATCACACCGCTTGACAAGCTCACTAGCATCCTTGTAGAGAGTAGGCCAATAGAATCCATAACTCAAAACTTTTGCCGCCGTTCTTTCTCCACCACGGTGACCACTATACGGTGAAGAGTGGAAAGCCTCAAGAATATCCATTTGTTCTTCCTCCGGCACACATCGTCGGATCACACCATCGGAACATATCTGGAAAAGATACGGTTCATCCCAATAATAGTCAAGGCAATCCCGTTTGAGCTTCTTCCTTTGGTTTGAAGAGAACTAATTTGGTACAATGCCACTCACAAGAGAATTGGCAAAGTCAGCGAACCATGGCATCCCAGTCATAGAAATGGCTAGGAGTTGCTCGTCGGGAAATGAATCATTTATCTCAAGGCCATCATGTGGCCTCCCCTCCTCCTCCAATCGGGACAAGTGGTCCGCCACTTGATTCTCACTACCCTTGCAGTCTTGAATCGCTAGATCAAACTCTTGCAATAGAATCATCCACCGCATCAATCTTGCCTTAAAATCCTTCTTGCTCATCAAATACCGAAGAGCCGCATGGTCGGTGTGAACAATCACCTTTGTACCCATCTAGTACGGGCGGAACTTCTCCATAAAAAAGACAATAGCAAGGAACTCTTTTTCGGTCACTGTGTAGTTGACTTGGGCATCATTCATGGTCTTACTTGCATAATAGATATAATGGAATATTTTATTGATACGTTGCCCCAACACTGCTCCAACCTCCACATCACTTGCGTCGCACATGAGCTCAAAAGGCAAGCTCCAATCCGGTGCGGTAATAATAGTAGTAGTAGTCAACTTGAACTTAAGCAATTCGAATGCCTTCATGCAATTTTCATTGAAATGGAACTTGGTATCCTTCTCCAAAAGTTTACACAAAGGGTTCACCACCTTAGAAAAATCCTTGATGAATCGGCCATAGAACCCCGTATGACCCAAAAAGCTCCTCACTCCCTTCACGGATGTAGGGGAGGGAGTTTGGATATCACTTTAACTTTGGCCTTATCAACCTCAAAACCATACTTTGAAATCTTGTGACCGAGGGCAATGCCTTCCTCGACCATGAAGTTACATTTCACCCAATTCAAAACCAAGTTAGTTTCCTCACATCTTTCCAACACCTTGTCCAAGTTGTTCAAGCAATCATCAAAAGAATTTCCAACGATGGAGAAATCGTCCATGAAGACCTCAAGAATATCTTTCACTATATCGGTGACAATAGCCATCATACATCATTGAAAAGTTGTTGGTGCATTACATAACCCAAATGGCATCCTCGAGAATGCAAAGGTACCATATGGACAAGTAAAAGTTGTCTTCTCTTGGTCCTTATGAGCAATAAGAATCTGGTTGTAGCCGGAGTATCCATCCAGGAAGCAATAAAAAGCACGTCTAGCCAACCTATCCAATATTTGATCAAGAAATGGAAGCGGAAACTGATCTTTCCGAGTGACTTTGTTGAGATTCCTATAGTCCATGCACACTCTCCACCAGGTGATAGTTCTTGTGGGGATCAATTCATTCTTGTCATTAGTTATCACAGTCATGCCCCTTTTCTTTGGGTACATTGCACCGGAGAAGTCCATGAGCTATCGAAAATGGGGTAAACAACCCCGACATCCAACAACTTTATGATCTCCTTCTTCACTACCTCTTGCATTGCTTTATTCAATCTTCTTTGATGCTCCACAGAGGGTTTGGCATCCTTCTCCAAAATAATCTTGTGCATGCAAAAGGTAGGGTTTATACCCTGAATATTCGCCAATGTCCAACCTATCGCTTTCTTCCTCTTTTGGAGCACCGCCAAAGTAGAATCTACCTGCACGTTAGTCAAGCAAGAGGAAAGAATAACAAGTAAAGTGGAACAAGGGCCAAGAAACTCATACCTAAGATGTGAAGGCAAAGGCTTTAACTGTAAAGTAGGAGGCTCCTCGATTGAGGTCTTTGTTGGAGGAGTCTTCCGGTTCTCAAGATCTAAGGATAATTTTCGGGGTTCATAAGTATATGACCCCATTCCTTGCAAAGCATTGACACATTCCACAAATCCTTCCTTCTCATCATCATCATGATTGAGCAACACAGCTTCTAAGGTATCCTTAACATTCATCACAGCACTAGCATCATCAACAATTACTTCAGTCACTAAATCCACAAATGAACAAACTTCGTTGCTATTTGGTTGCCTTATCGATTTGCACACATGGAAAACCACCTCTTCGTAGGATTCCATATCAATAGGAGCCTTCCTCGTAGCAAGGAAAGGTCTACCTAAGATAATAGGCACCTCGTAGTCAACCTCACAATCATGGATCACAAAGTCCATTGGAAGGATGAACTTATCAACACGGACTAACACATCATCAATAATTCTCAATGGCCTCTTCATAGTCCGATCCGCCATTTGCAACCTCATAGATGTGGGTCTTGGTTGCCCAATTCCCAAAGTTTTGAATACAGAGTAGGGCATCAAGTTGATACTTGCCCCTAAATCACATAGCACTCACTTGATGTGTCATCTTGATAGTTTCACAATTCATCGACCTCTTTTTGGTGACCAAGTCCTTCATGAACTTTGTGTAACCCAACATTTGTTCCAACGCCTCAACCAATGGTACATTGATAGACAAATTCTTCATCATGTCAATAAACTTTTTGATTTGGTTCTCATTATTTTGCTTTGGAAGCCTTTGAGGGTATGGAGGAGGAGGCCTTGGCATTGGTGCCTTAGCCTTTGGCACTACCGGTTCCGGTATGTCAACCATGTGCTCCCTAGACGGGTTTACCTCTTCTTGCGTCTCCTCCACATTTTCATCAATATCAATTCTCACTTCGTCATTAGCTTGAACCACATTGCTTGAAATTTCATCTTCATGAACTACAACATCATCATCCACAATTCTTCTTTGATTTGAGGTGGTTGCATCTCTACCTTTTCCACTTCTCGTAGTCACGGCCATAGCATGTTCCGTATTATTCCCCCCTTTGGGTTCACCTATCACGACCCCAAATTCCCTCCGTAGGATGTCATGATGGCACCTAGTCTCTAAGACTAGGTAAGCCTATCAATGCGGAATAAAAATAGAAATCTGAAACTTTACATAATTACAACTCCCAAAACCTTGTAGAAATAAGTTACAAGCTTCTAAGAATTTTATCCTCAATGTCTCTATATATCAAGGTCTAAAGAAAAATAAGGAAGCAATATAATAATGATAGAAGGGGACTCCGGAGTCTGCAGACGCTGACAGATATACCTCGAAGTCTCCGTGCACAGGTAACTCACTGAAAACGGGGCTGGTAAAGAGTACCTGGATCTGCACAAAAAGATGTGCAGAAGCGTAGTATGAGTACACCACAGCGGTACCCAGTAAGTGCTAAGCCTAGCCTCGGTAGAGTAGTGACGAGGTCAGGTCAGGCCCTACTGAAAAATAATAATTTCATGGTAAATTGTTTAACAATATAATAAAATAAAATGACAATAAAAATGAATCAAGTAGCATGTCACCATTTAATTACACAAAATAATGGCAAATAATATCTCGTGGAATCAAAACAAATTTCCTTTCAACTTTATGAAAATCACAAGAAATAATCAAAGGCAACTATGGCCATAAATCAATATCAACAAGGGCACTCATGAGGTATCACCTCGTAGTCCCAAATCATAAATAAATTCACAATATCTCATTTTCTTATCTCACCGCGGGAGTGTAAGGACCCGTAAAAAAATAATTAAACCAAAAACTCGGGGTTTCGTGGTGCTAAGATTGATTCCAGTGTTATTATAAGTAGAAATTCTTTGCGGCGAGCTTGCGAGCCGCGGTTCGGACTTCTTGGATTGAACAGTAACCTACGGACTTAGAGGAAAATATTTCATAGAAGAACGCGTTTGTGCGGCCCATTATGCGGCCGCATAATCACTCTGCGGACCACATAATGGTCGCAAAGTAAAGCAGTACGTTGGCCAAATTGAGGTTAGCTTTGCGGTCGATTATGCGACCGCATAACCACTATGCGGACCGCATATCAGTCGCATAATCCCTCTTGGGGTTTTGCGGAGGGATTTTTGCGGTGCATTATACGACCGTAGAACAAGTATGCGGACCGCATACTGGTCTCATACCTGAGCCGAAAGTTCAGGCCCCTGAGGGCCATTTCTGCGGTCACTTTGCGGACCGCACAGATCTGTGTCGGGGATCCTAATTTCTATTTTTCTTTTACCCGACCCTGTGTCGATATTACATATTCCATAGTCTATTTTGAGCTCATTTTCTGATACTATAGAGTGAGAAAGGAAGCCTTAGAGTGAGAAAGTAATCCTCATCAATTATTCTTCAATTCTTGCTTGAAACTTTGAAGATTATCAAGGAAAGCAACCTAGGCATCCATCCTAGAGGTAAGAATCTATACCCTAGCCCTAAATTTTGAAACTTATACTGAAAATGAGTAATTGATAAGATGGTCCATGGGTGTGAGGGTTGTTTATCTTGCATGCATGTGTGATAAAAGAGTGTGGAAAAGTGAACTAGAACCATGAACGTTTTCCTAATTTTGGGTTCAATTTGTATATTGCTAAAATAGATTGAGGTTGCTAAGGGTTTCGGATAATTGTAGAGTCTAAAGAAGCGCAATTGAGGTATGTATGGCTAACTCTCTTCTTCCTA